>NW_011889432.1:820634-851050 GCF_000151845.1 Pteropus vampyrus | reverse complement strand
CACACACGCATGCATGCATGCATGCATACATACATACACACACACATATATATGAATATTAGAAAAAGGAATGAAGTTTTAACACATGCATCAACATTGCTGAACCATGAAAAAGTGTGCTAAGTAGAATAATACACGGCAAATTGTATGATTGCACTTATAAACGTATATCTAGATGGGAAAATTTAGAGAAATTAACAATGGTCAAAAGGCAATTTTTATTTTACATATTTTTATCACAATTGCTTAAAAAGGTTAATAGTGGAGGCATCCATAAAAATAGCAGAGTAAAGATTTTCAAAAGGTTGCCCCAACATAAAAGTAATGTAGGCACAAGTTATCGGAATCATTTTGAGAACTCTGGAAATTAGTCAAAGGCTTGCAGAAATCTGGGGAGTATTTAGTAAAGAAAAAAATGAATGAGGCTTTCAGTCAAGACATAGACATAGATAAATACTTTGCTTGCCTTCTCTCACAACCATATCAAAATTACAACTAAACTACAGAATAGCCATCATTGGGAGTTTCCTGAAGTTTAGTTGAACAGAAATCCTGCAACTGGGGACACATGAAAGAGGCCACATCAAGACTGGTGGGAGAGGAGGAGACACAAAATAGGCCAGTCTCACACCTGTGTGTGGTGGTTGAGAAATAGGAGAAATATCTCAGTTGTGGAGGTCCCCCAGAAGAGTGAGGAGTCCTGGTCTCACACTGGAATCCCTAGTCCAGGGTTCTGGGGCCTGGAAGAGAAGTTCTCACAACTTCTGGCTATGAAAAGCAGCAAAGATTGTGGCTGAGTGAGACAAAGGGCTGAGAGAGTCTTAGACATTCCTCTTAAGGGGCCTGTGCATGAACTTACTCAGTGATGGACTCATTCACTCTGACCTCTAGCTCTGAGACAGCAGCTCGAAAAGCACCAGGGACATACAGGGAGGAACTGAATTGTCTGGCATCAGGGCAAGGCCTAAAGAGGCAGCATTCTCCCAGAAAGAAATGCTGGCAGAAGCCATTGCTCCTTTGTGTAGCCCTCCCCAGCCCTGCCTGTAGACCCAAGCAGGTGCAATCTCTGAATTTCCATCAACATAGCTAACACTGGTTGCCCTGCCCTGGTAAATCCCTAATACCCCACTACCCTGAAGTGCAGGCTCATTCAAGCCACTTCCAGTAGGTTTTCCATTTAAAAAGCCTGTTTTGTTTCATGCTGCAGACTGTCCTAAAATCTTTCGAAGTTTTACAAAACCTAAATGAGCATCATCTGGCCTCAGAATGCCCTGGACATTTTGCTGAGCAGCGTCAAGATTGGCACTACCGCCAGCCAGCCTTGATTTGCTGCTTGGTCTCCTGAGGCACTTCCAAGCCCAGTATAGGGGGTGGCCAACTGTGGATTGCTTGGTGGAACATGCCAGGTGGCTCTGATTAGGGCACAGGCTGCAGCTCAACTTGTCCTGTGGCAGGGCTCCTCTCAGGAGGCCCCTGCCTACATGCCTGGTGGCTGGCTTTGGTCTGAGACGGAGCACCACTTGGGTCCACATTTGAGGATGAGACACCCAAAGGGCAGACAAGGGGAGGATGACGCACCCAAAGGGCAGACAAGCAGAGCCCTGCTGAAGCGAATCCTGCTCTCTAGGGTCAGCGCCTGCACAACAGCTCCTCCACTGGTCATAGCCAGTCATCACAACCAATCAGCATGAAGGTCAATCCCTCCTATTGATGAGGAAACAGCAACCAAGGCTCAACTACAACAGGAGGGTACATGCAACGCACACAAGGGACACACGTGGAACACCTGGAACACCTGGCTCAGGTGAAGGGGGAAGACTGTGCCACTGGGACTCACAGCACACCTACTACATAAGGCAACCCTATGAAGACTAGGAGACACAGCAGCCCTACCTAATACATAGAAACAAACACAAGTAGGCAGCCAAAATGGGAAGACAGAGAAACATGTCCTAAATGAAAGAAAAGAACAGAGCTCCAGAAAAAGAACTAACAAAATGGAGAAAAGCAATCTACCAGATGCAGAGTTCAAAATACAGAGTTCAAAATAAGGATGATCAATGAACTTAGGGGAAGAGGAGATGAACTTAGTGAGAACTTTAGCAAAGATATAGAAAACATAAAAGTGAAGATAGAAAACATAAAAAAGAACCAGTCAGCAATGAAGAGTACAATAACTATAATGAAGAATACCTTAGTAGGAATTGACAGTAGATTAGATGAAGCAAAGGATTGAATCAGTGATTTAGAATATAAGGTAGTGGAAAACGTTTAATCAGAACAGCAACAAGAAAAAGAAAATTCTCCAAAGTGAGGATAGTTTAAGGAGCCTCAGGGACATCAAGGGTACCAACATTCACATCATAGGGATACCAGAACTGGAAAAGAAATTGTAAACCTATTTCAAGAAATAATGACTGAAAACTTCCCTTACTTGGTGAAGAAAATAGACATACAAGCCCAGGAAATGCAGAGTCCCAAACAATGTGAACTCAAAGAGGCTCACATCAAGACACATCATAATTTTTTTTATTAAGTTTATTGTGGTAACATTGGTTAATACAATTATATAATTTTCAGGTGTACATTATAATTTGACATCTGTATATTCTATTGTATGTTTATCACCCAAAGTCGTTTCCTTCAGCTACCATATATTTTATCTCCTTTACCCACTTCACCCTCCTCCTATCCCCCTATATTTGACCCCCTTTAACCGTCTACTTACCCCTCTTGCCCTACCCCTTACCCTATAGTAACCATTAGTCTATAGTCCACGTCCATGAGTCTCTGTTTGTTTGTCCTGTTCATTTGTTGCTTTTAGGTTTATGTCCCACATATAAGTGATATCATGTGATTTTCAACCTTTTCTGTCTGGCTTATTTCGCTTAGCATGATTTTCTCAAGGTTCAGCCATGTTGTCATAAATGGCAGTATTTGATCTCTTCTCATGGCTGAGGAATATTCCATTATATATATATACCACAGCTTCTTTAGCCAATCATCTATCATAGGACACTTCGGTTGCTTCTACGTCCTGGCCACTGTGAATAATGATACTATGAACATTTGTGTGCAAATATCTTCTCAGATATGGGTTTTCAAGTCTTTGGGGTAAAAATCTAGTACAGGGAGGGATTGCTAGATCATAAGGTAGATCAATTCTTAGTTTTTGGAGGAACCTCCATACTGTTTTCCATAGTGGCTGTACCAATTTGCAGTCCCACCAGCAGTGTATGAGGGTTCCTTTTTCTCCTCATCCTCTCCAATATTTGTTATTGTTTGTCCTGTTAATTATAGCTATTCTAACAAGTGTGAGATGGCATCTCATTGTGGTTTTGATATGCGCTTCCCAAATAGCTAGTGATGTTGAGCACCTTTTCATATATTTGTTGGCCATTTGTATGTCCTCTAGGGAGAAGTGTCTGTTCAGGTCCTCTGCCCATTTTTTGATTGGATCATTTGCTGTTTTTGTTGTTATTGAGTTGTATGAGTTCTTTGTATATTTTGCATATTAGGTCTTAATCAGAGATGTTGCTTGCAAGTATATTTTCCCATTCGGATAGTTGTCTCTTTACCTTGTGGACGATTTCTTTTGCTAAGCATAACCTTTTTAGTTTGATGTAGTCTCATTCATTTATTTTAGATTTTACTTCCCTTGCTTTTGAGGTCAAATTCATAAAATCCTCTCTAAGTCCAAGGCCATTGAGTTTAGTTCCTATGTTTTTTCTAAACGTTTTATTGTTTCAAGTCTTATATTCAGGTCCTTAATTCATTTTGAGTTAATTTTGGTGTGTGGTGATAGACAACAGTCTAGTTTCATTCTTTTGCAGGAGGCATTCCAGTTTTACCAGCACCATTTATTGAAGAGGCTTTCCTTTCTCCACTGTATGTTTTTAGCTTCTTTGTCGAAAATTAAATATAATATAAATAATTAAATATAATATAATTAAAATATAAATATGGGTTTACTTCTGGACTCTCGATTCTGTACTACTGGTCCGGGTGTCTGTTTTCCCATCAATACCATGCCATTTTGACTATTGTCGCTTTGTAGTATAATTTAAAGTCGGGCAGAGTGATGCCTCCAGCCTTGTTCTTTTTTCTCAGGATGGATTAGGCAATTCAGGATCTTTTGTGCTTCTATATAAATCTGATGATTTTTTCTTCTATTTCTTAAAAAAATGCTGATGAGATTTTGATGGGGATTGCATTAAACCTGTATCATGCTTTGGGTAATATGGTCATTTTAACTATGTTGATTCTTCCAGTCTAAGAACACAGAATATCTTTCCATTACCTTGTATGTTCTTCAATTTTTTTAATAGGGTCTTATACTTTTTATTATATAAATTCTTCACTTGTTTCATTAAATTTATTCCTAGGTATTTTATTCCTTTTGTTGCAATTGCAAAAGGAATTATTTTTTCCACTTATTTTTCTGATACTTCATTATTAGAGTGTAGAAACGCTATGGATTTTCAAACGTTGATTTTGTATCCAGAGACTTTACTGTATTTGCTTATTGTGTTTTTGTGGAGTCTTTAGGGTTTTCTATATAGAGAATCATGTCATCCGCAAATAGTGACACTTTGACTTCTTCGATTCCTGTTTGAATGCCTGTTATAGCTTTCTCTTGTCAGATTGCACTCACTAGGACCTCCAAAGTTATATTAAATAGCAGTGGTGATAGTGGACAGCCTTGCCTTGTTCCTGATCTTAGAGGGAAGGTTTTTAGTTTTTCACCATCAAGTATAATTTTTAGCTGATATTGTGTCTTATATGGCCTTTATTATGTTAAGGTACTTTACTTTTATACCGATTTTGTTATGTGTTTTGATCATAAATGGATGCTATATCTTGTCGAAGGCTTTTTCTGCATCTATTGATATGATCATATGATTCTCATTTTTTAATTTGTTTATGTGGTGTATCACATTAATTGATTTGCATATGTTGAACCATCCCTGTGCTTCTGGGATGAAGCCCTCTTGATCATGGTGTATAATCTTTTTAATATCTTCTTGTATTTGGTTTGCTAGTAGCTTCTTTAAGATTTTTGCATCTGTGTTCATGAGAGATGTTGGTCTGTAGTTTTCTTTTTTTGTGTTATCCCTACCAGGTTTTGGTATCAGAGTAATATTGGCTTCATAAAATGCGTTGGTAAGTATTGCCGCCTCTTCGAATTTTTGGAAGAGTTTGAGGAATATAAGTATTAAATCTTCTTTGAATGTTTGGTAGAATTCACTGGTGAAGCCATCTGATCCTGTACTTTTACTTTCTGGTAAGTTTTTGATGATTGTTTCAATTTCCATACTGCTGATTGGTCTGTTTAGATTTTCCAGTTCTTAATTCAGTCTAAGAAGGTTGTATTTTTCTAAGTACTGGTCCATTTTCTAGGTGATTAAATTTGGTGTTACATACTTTTTCATGGTTCTTGTATGATCCTTTGTATTTCTGCAATGTCAGTTGTAATTTCACTTCTTTCATCCCTGATTTCGTTTATTTGTATTCTTTCTCTTTTTCATTAGTGAGTCTAGCCAGGAGTTTGTCAATTTTATTAACCTTCTCAAAGAACCAGCTCTTTGTTGCATTTATCTTTTCTATCGTTTTTTCGGTTTTCAATTTCATTTATTTCTGCTCTATATTTGATTGTTGTTTTTTGTTGTACCTACTTTAGTTTTCATTTATTCTTCCTTTTCTAATTTTTTATGATGAAGAGTTAGGTTGTTTATTTGGGCTCATTCTTGTTTTTTGAGATAGGCTTGTAATGATATGAACTTTCTTCTTATGACCACTTTTGCCGTGTCCCAAAAGATTCGATATGTTGTACTATCATTATCATTCGTTTCTATGTATCTCTTGATCTATCTTTTTATTTCTTCCCTGACCCAGTTATTCTTCAGTAGCTTGTGGTTTAATCTCCATGTATTTGTGGTTCTTCCTGATTTATTTTTACATTTGATCTCTATTTTCAAAGCATCATGATCAGTGAATACGGTTGGTATGATTTCAACCCTCGTAAGTTTGTTGAGGCTCTCTCTGTGTCCCAGTACATGCTTGATTCTTGAGAATGTTCCATGTGCACTAGAGAAGAATGAATAAGCAGCTGTTTTGGGATTGAAGGCTCTGTAAATGTCAGTTATGTCCAGTTGGTCTAATGTGTCATTTAAGGATGTTATTTCCTTATTGATTTTCTGTTTGGATGATCTGTCCATATCCAACCGTGGGGAATTTAGGTCCCCTACTATGATAGTGTTTTGACCTGTTTCTTCCTTTAGTTCTGTTAGTAATTCCTTTACATATTTCGGGGCTCCCTGTTTGAGAGCATAGATATTAATAAGTGCTATGTCTTCTTGGTGCATGATTCCCTTTATGATTATGAAGTGTCTCTCAGTATCTTTCTTTACCTTTTTTATTTTGAAGTCTATTTCATCTCATATTAGTACTGCTACTCCCGCTTTTCTCTGAATGTCATTTGCTTGAAATATCATTTTCCACCCTTTCACTTTGAGTCTATATTTATCTTTGGAGCTGAGATGTGTCTCATCATATGATTGCTTTTGTTTTTGTTTTTGTTTTTTGATCCATTCTGCAACTCTGTTATTTTTTATTGGTGAGTTCAGTCCATTTACATTTAGAGTGATTATTGAAATATGAGGTCTTCTTATAGCCATTTTATATTTTGCTTTCTGATAGCTCCATTTTTCCATTGCTTCCTTTCCCTTATGCTTCTATTTTCTTTATTTTGGTTGGCTTTGTGAGTTTTTCTTCTATTCCTTCTTGTTTTATGTTATATACATTGTTCTGAATCTTTGGCATGTGGTTATCATTATGAATATGTAAAGGATAGATATAAATACAGTCGTCCATTTTCTTCTGCACGTGTCTTATCTCCATTCCCCTTTGTGAATTTAGATCTTTGAATTGCCCTCTTTTCAGTCATTGTTATCTCAATTTGTTCCTATATAAGCTGAACATTCATTACTATCTTGTTATAACAATTCTCTTCTTACTAAGCATATAATGCCCTGTTCTTAGTAAGGTCGCACTTTTCTGCTTCTATGCTCCCGATAGTCACTTTACTTCTAATTATGTTTTTGTTTTTTTGTTTTTTGTCATTTTTTTTAGGTGAACTGACCCCTTTCAGTATTTCCTGTAGTGCAGGCCTCTTAGTGGAGAATTGTCTCAATTTTCGTATGTCTAGAAAGGTCTTAATTTCTCCTTCATATCTAAAGGAGAGCTTAGCTGGATACATTATTCTATTCTAGTAGTTCCTTTCACTTAATAGTTTTTAATATTTGATTGCACTCCTTTCTGGCTTATAAGGTTTGCACTGAGAAGTCCGAGGATAATCTTTATAAGTTATCATTTTTTTTCTTCCTGGCTGCTCTGAGAATTCTGGCTTTGTCATTCATCTTTGATAATTTTAATACAATGTTTTTTGCTGAGGGCCTTTTTGGATTGAGATAATCGGGTGTTCTGTTGACTTCTTGAATTCCAAGCTCCAGCTCATTCCTTAGATGTGGGAAATTCTTGTCAACTATTTGCCTGAAAATGCTTTCTAATCCCTGTTCCTTTTCCTCGCCTTCAATAATGTCCATTATTCTTACCTGTCCTCTCTTGATTGTATCAGCTAATTCTTAAATTTCTCTTTCATTATTTTTCATTCTTCGGTTTCTCTCTTCTTCCTTCTGATTTATTTCTAGATATCTGTCTTTGATATCACTGATCCTTTCCTCCATTTGGTCGACTCTATTTTCCAAGCTTGCTATTTCATTTTTCAACTCTCACAGTGTATTCTTCATCTCTAGAAGTTGTGTTTGTTTCCTTTTGACGGTTTCAATCTCTTTACTCTGCTCATAGAGTTGTTTTTTCAATTCCTGAAATTGTTGAAATTGTTGGATCTCATTTAGTTTTTGCAGAAATACCACCTTGAATTCTCTGTAATTTAAGTCACATTTTTTTATGTCTGTAAGCTTAATTCTGGATACTTTTCTCTTTCTTTCTGAGATTCCTTTGTCACCTTGGTTGTTCATGGTGTTTTGTGGATTATTTCTGCATCTGGGCATTAATGGAAGTGTATTCTGCTGTTTTCCCAGAAAGAAGATTTATTATATAAAGTGTTCTCTTTAGCCTGTTGCAAAGATGGTGTTTTATCTTGGTTTCCAGTAGGTGGTGTCTAAGCCTCTTGGATATATATTAAGCCTGCTTAATATAAAGTCTTAATAATGCTTTTTAAATTTTCTTGTAGATATTTAATCATGCTCACTACCTTCAGTTTCAGTCTATGTCAGTTTCAGCGACAGTCTCGGCAGCATTTGCTCAGATTCCCTTTGGGCTCCGCAGTGATCGGTCTCAGAGTGTATGGGAGGAGTTGACCTCTGGTTTGGAGGTTGGGGACTGTGGCACAGCCTTGGTTTTGCAACCGCGGCCAGCAAAATTCAGCTGTTGTTCCTCTGATGTCCCGTCCTGTTTCTCTGCTTTCTGCCTTGATGACTGGACCCCGCAGCCAGCCGGCTGCAGGGAGCTCACAGCTATCCCAGGCAGAAATGTTCAAGGAACTTGAAACATGATCTTGCTGCTCCTTCCCCCCTCCTCCTCCTCCTGCAGGGAGCTCTGATGGCTGTGAGAGGCAGCTTCTTTATTACTCCCAGTCCACTGCCTGACACCCAGGGTTCTGATCTGTGGTAGCTTTTATGTGCAGATCTCATGCTCAGGCGTGCTGGTGTATTTGTTGAATTTTAGGTGTTCAGCTTATTGTTGTTTCAAGGGGAGAGATCAGGGGACATCTCTCACTCTACCATGTTTCCAAATATCTGGAACATTTTCAATAATAGACCACATATTAGGACACAAACCAAGTCATAGTAAATTTAAGAAGAATGAAATCATATCAACCGTCTTCTCTGATCACAATGTATGAAACTACAGGAAAAAAAACTGGAAAATACATGAACAAATGAAAGCTAAATAACATATTAGTAAACAATGAATGGGTTATTAAAGAGATCAAGAAAGAAGTCAAAAGATACCTAGAGACAAATGAAAATGAAAACACAATGACTCAAAATTTATGGGACACAGTGAAAGCAGTCCTAAGAGGGAAATTCATAGCAATACAGGCTTACCTCAAGAAACAAGAAAAATCTCAAATAAACAATCTAACTTTACAACTAAAAGAACTAGAAAAAGAACAGCAAACAAATTCAAAAGTAAATAGAAAGAAGGATATAATAAAAATCAGAGTGGAAATAAATAAAATAGAGTCTAGAAAAACAATACAAAAGATTAATGAAACCATGAGTTGGTTCTTTGAAAAGATAAATAACATTGACAGATCCTTATCCAGACTCATCAAGGAAAAAAGAGAGAGGATTCAAATAAATAAAATCAGAAAGAGAAGAGGAGAAATAACCATGAACTCCACAGAAGTACAATGGATCATAAGAAAATACTATGAGCAATTATGTGCCAACGAATTGGACAATCTGGAAGAAATGGACACATTCCTAGAAACATAAACTCTCCCAAGACTGAGTCAAGGAGAAACAAAATTTGAACTGACTGATTACCACCAATGAAATAGAATCAGTAGTCAAAAACCTTCCAAAAAACAGAAGTCCTGAACCAGTTGGTTTCATAGGTGAATTTTACCAAACAGTCAAAGAAGAATTATCACCTATTCTTCTAAAACTATTCCAAAAATTTCAAGAGGGAAGGCTCCCTAACTCCATTCATGAGGCCACCATTACTTTGATTCCAAAACCAGACAAAGACATTACAAAGAAAAAGAAAACTATACTTCGATATCTCTTATGAACATTGATGTAAAAATCCTCAATGAAATATTAGCCAACTAAATTCAGCAATACATTAAAAATATCATACACTATGATCGAGTTGGATTTACTCCTGGGATGCAAGGGTGGTACAATATCCTCAAATCAATTAATATGATACACCACATTAACAAATCGAAAGATAAAAACCATATGATCATATCAATAGATGCAGAAAAAGCATGTGACAAAATCCAGCATCCATTTATAATAAAAACTCTCAGCAAAGTGGGAATAGAGGGAACATGCCTCAACATAATAAAGGCCATATATGACAAACCTACAGCTAACATCATACTCAATGGGGAAAAGCTAAAAGCATTTTCCTTAAGATCAGGAACAAAACAAGAATGCCCACTTTCACCACTCCTCTTCAACATTGTATTGAAAGTCTTAGTCACAGCAATTAGAGAAGAAAGAGAAATAAACGGCATCCGAATTGGAAAGGAAGAAGTAAAATTCTCGTTATTTGCCAATGACATGATACTACATAGAGAGAACCCTAAAGATTCCACCAAAAAACTGTTGGAACTAATCAATGAATTCAGTAAAGTAGCATGTTACAAAATAAATATTCAGAAGTCAGTGGCATTTTTATACACCAATGATGAACTTTCAGAAAGAGAAATTAAGAAAACAATCCCATTTACAATTCCTTGAAGACTATAAAATACCTGGGAATCAAATTAACCAAGAAGGTAGAAGATCTGTTTTCAGAAAATTATGTCATGGAAAAAAGAATTTGAAGAAGATACAAATAAATGGAAGCATATACCCTGCTCATGGGTAGTAAGAATCAACGTTGTTAAAATGGCCATACTACCCAAAGCAATCTATAGATTCAATACAATCCCTATCAAAATACCAATGGCATTTTTTAAAGAGCTAAAATAAATAATACTAAAATTTATATGGAGCCATAAAAAACCTCAAATAGCCATGGCAATCTTGAGAAAGAAGAACAAAGTTGGAGGTATCACACTACCTGATATCAAACTATACTACATGGCTACAGTAATCAAAACAGAATGGTACTGGCATGAAAACAGATACATTGATCGATGGAAGGGAATAGAGAGCCCAGAAATAAATCCACACCTATACACTCACTTAATATATGACAAAGGAGGTAAGAATATACAATGGGGTAAAGATAGCTTCTTCAATAAATGGTGTTGGGAAAATTGGACAGATACATGCAAAAAAAAAAAAGAAGAAGAAGTTGGACCAGCTTCTTACACTGTATACAAGAATAGACTCAAAATGGATTAAAGATTTAAATGTAAGACCTGAAATCATAAAACTTTTAAAAGAAAACATAGGCAGTAAACTCGCTGATATTACTAATAGGAGTTTCTTTTCAGATATATCTCCTTGAGCAAGGGAAACAAAATAAAAAAATAAACAAATGGGACAACATCAAACTAAAATTTTTTGTACAGCAAAGGAAACCATCAACAAAACAAAAAAACAACTGACTGTTTGGGAGAAGATATTAGCTAATGATACATCTGATAAGAAGTTAATATCCAAAATTTATAAAGAACTTATACAACTCAACAACAAAAAACAATCTAATTAAAAAATAGGCAGAAGACCTGAACAGATACATCTCCAAAGAGGAAATACAGATGGCTAACAGACATATGAAAAGATGCTCAAGGTCGCTAATCATCAGAGAAATGCAAATTAAAACTACAATGACCAAATTAAAATCACACTTGTCAGAATGGCTATCATCAATAAATTAAAAAACAGCAAGTGTTGGCGAGGATGTGGATAAAATGGAACCCTCGTACATTGTTGGTGGGATTGCAAATTGGTACAGCCACTATGGAAAACAGTATGGAGGTTCCTCAAAAATTAAAAATGGATATACCTTTTGACTTAGCAATTGCACTTCTGGATATTTATCCAAAGAAAACTAAAACAATAATTCGAAAAGATCTATGTACCTTAATAATCGTGGCAGCACAATTTACAATAGCCAAGATATGGAAGCAACCTAAATGCCCATCGACAGATGATTGGATAAAGAAATTATGGTTCATATATACAATGAAATATTACTCAGCCATTAAAAAAATGAAATCTTACCATTTTGCAATGACATGGATAAACCTAGAGGTTATTATGCTGAGTGAAATAAGTCAGACAGAGAAAGATAAATAAATACCATATGATTTCACTTATATGTGGAATCTAAGAAACAAAAAGAAAAAACTAATCAAAAACAGACTCACAAATATAGTGGACAATTTGGTGATAGACAGAGGGGAGGGGGTTGGGAGGCTAGAAGAATGGGGTGAAGGGTTAAAGAGGTACAAATTAGTAGTTGATAGTTGGGCACGGGGAGTATGGCAGAGAGAATGCAGTTAGCATTAATATGATGGCTAAGTGGAGGGCCAGCAGAAGGAGGGAATAATTGAAGGGTTCGTTTTATGAACATTATAGATGTCTAGCCAATGTACTGTATAGTTGAAACTAATTTAAATAAATAAATTTATTTTTAACAAAAGAAGAAGTCATGACAGATTCTGAGATCAGATGCCACCAGTGTGAGTCTTGGTGCTGCTCAGTAAGTGGCACAGGACTCACTGTGGGTGGGGCTGCAATTTGGGGGAAGCAGAGTTTCAGGGAATCCTCTGGGTGGAGCACCCTCTGTTATCCAGTTTGATGACATCTCAGCTATGTTGGTGTTGCATCTGCACACTGGGACGGGGCAAGGCTCAAGAGAGAAGCAATGAATACCATCAGCATTTGTGCCTGGTAGAAAGCCTCATCTCGGGCCCTCACCCAAACAACTCAGTGTCTCCTTATAAGTCCCTGGTAACCCTCAAGCAGCCAACTGGGCACTGGTGCTTATAGCAAGCAAGTTCATCACCATGAAAGTCTGGTTGCGGACACTGCCCCTTTAAGAGGTGTCTGCAGTTGCCAACTGCTGCTGCCATAGCCTCTGTCCTACTCAGCCTGTGGGGACCAGGAAACCTCTCATCTTTGCACCCTCCTACCTCCAACTGTTGCTGGGTGATTTCTTATTTCTCTTCCTAGTTGTAGTGCTTCTGTTTATCTAGACCCCCAGGCAACTCTGCTTGCTGTTTGCTCCATGTTTCTGTCTCAACTTTGATGTGGTCTAAGGGGTTATGAGCGAAGCTTCTATCAACTATGCCATTTTGTCTGGTTCCAACCTATAATTTAAGAAAATTAAAGTATAAATGTTTTTGAAGAAATGAATGAATCTCTGTAAGAACAGTGAGCATTGTGATATTATAACTTATCCTAGTCCCATCTTCGACTTGCTAGCCCTCAATAACTTGAACAATAACAGAGCACATTCTGAATACTGAAGAGAATAAAACCTGCCTTAAGCTCTTTCAATACTTCATTCCCAAGGAAGACTTTGACCTGTTTGGTGGTTCACTGAAAGATGCCATTCAAAAAGCTTTCCTTTATTCAAAGGTATCTAATATTAATAGCCTCACACACAAATGTATCTAATATTAATAGCCTCAGAGGTGAGGGGAGTTGGAGGGCATTCATTCAATGTTTTAACACTATGGCTACCTGAAGCAATGGATAATAGTTGGAGGCAAACAATAGGCTAATTAAATAGATTAAAATAAATGAGGAGTGAATTATCCTTAGGACCTTTGAAAATCATAGATAGTCCTAGGAATATGAAAGTCCCCTAAATGTGTAGGGTTGTGTAGGGCAGAAAAGAAATTTGAAAGCCCAAAATCCTCACTTATGGTAGACCTTTAAATTCTCTGAAAGCAGTAAATGAAGGATAAGGCAAAGTGGTAAACTACCTGTTAGAGTATTGGAGGTATGCCTCAACATACACAGAGACTGGAAAACTTATTGGTCTCAAATGAGTAAGAAATTCACTGAAGGATTACCTGTTGATTCCTTAGCAAATAAATTTGAGACGTCAATGGCCACACATGAAAAAGTACAGATAGTCATAATTAGTTCAGAAAAGTCATGAAACAAATAATTACCGTAACAAACAACAAAACAAACCTTGTGGAGGAGGGAGAAACTTAATCTAAAGTTGCCATGTTATGTTATTAGAAATTTCTAGCTTTCTAAAAAATATGAAACATACAAGAAACAAGAAAGTATATACCATATACCAGAAAAAGACTCATCAATATAAATTGTCCCTGAAGAAGTGCAGAGGTTAAACTTAGTTAAAGACGAAGACATAAATCAACTATTTTCAAAGGACAAAGGGATAATATAACTAAAGAGATCAAGGAAAGTATGCAAACAATAATCAATTAGATTATTGTTTGCATACTTTATAAAAGAGCAACCAAATTGAAATTTTGAAGCTGTAAAGTACAATAACTGAAATGAAAAATTTACTTACAGGGCACAACAGCAGATTTGGACAAGGAAAAGGAAAATTCAGCATACTTGAAAATAAATGAACTAATAATATCAATTCAAATAAACAGAAAGAAAAAAAAGAAGAATAAACAGAATGTCAGAAACCTTTAGATACAAACATACAGACACATACATAAAGAGAATTCAAGTAGGAAAGGGAAAGAGAAATGAGCAAAAGAGTATTTGAATAAAACAATGGTCAAAATATCCCCTAATTTGATGAAAAACATTAATCTACACATCCAAGAAGCTCACAGCAAGAAGACAACTCTGTGCCATGCAAGGGAAGAGTTATCACCAGAAACTGACGATGTTGGCTTCCTGATCTCAGGTGTCCAACCTGTAGAACTGTGAAAAAATAAGTTTCTATTGTTTCAGTCACCCAGTCTATGGTATTTGTTATGGTAACCCTATCACAATAATACAGCATGGAGAGAGAGAGGGTGAGAGAGGGAAAACAAGTCTCTCATATCTCTATTTTGAGGGCTCCACCTTCATAAACTTATCTCACCATAATTACCTCCTGATGATCCCATGTCTAAATATTATCACATTGAATTTCAAGATATGAATTTGAGGAAGACACAAACATTTAGTTCATAATAGATGTGACACATAACTTGAAGCCATAAAAATATAATTCTTTGATAAAGTTAAGTATTTGGGCAAATATAAAAACCTATGTTATTATAATATTGCTTTGTACACTACATTTTATTTTTCACAGGACTTAAAGTCAAGTACATAAAAATAATTATAAATCTACATTATCAAGTATATAACGTATAAAAATGCAACTTGTAACATCAATAACATGAAGGTGGGGTGAAGGATGGAGTTGTTCTGAAGTAGAATATTGGTATGTGGTTGAAGTTACGTTGATGTAATTCAAATTGTATTGTTATATATTTAAGGTGTTATATTAAATCCATATGATAACCATAAGGAAAATATGAATAAAATATACACATAAGTAAATGAAAAGGCAATCAAAATGTATCACTACAAGAAATCATTAAACTCTAAAGAAGACTATAATGGACGGATAGGGGACAAAATATTTATAAGACAAACAGAAGTAAATTCTTCATAATAGTAGTTACTTCAAATGTAAATTAATTAAACTCTCCAATGAAAAGGCTTAGATTGGAAGAATTAATATTAAATAACCATAGTCCAACTATATGCTATATACAAGAGACTCATTTTAGATCTAAAGACACAAATAAGTCAAAAGTGAGAGGATAGAAAAAGATATATCATGTGAATAAGCAATAAAGATTTGGGATAACTATATTAATATAAAAAAAAAGCTTTAAGTCAAAAGTGTTCAAAAGGAAAAATAAATGAAACTATATGTGGATAAGAATGTCAATTCACCAAGATATAACAATTATAAACATATATGCATCAAACATTATTGTAAATATATGAATCAAACACTGAAAGAATTAAAGGAGAAATAAACAGTTCTAGAAAAATAATTGGAAATTCCAATATTCCACTTCTAATAATAAATACAATAATCAGATTGACTACCAGTAAGGACATGTTTGACTTAAAGAACACTATAGGGAGAAGGCAAAATGGTATAGATGATAGAGGCTTTGTTAATCTGCTCTTATGACCACATAAAATAAAAGTTCTGATGGAAACAGAGCAAATAGCAAGTAAAGTCTCCTGAGGTCTAGATGAACAAGCCCTACAACCATGGAGAGAAATAAGAAATCAATCTGCAACGAAGAACATAGGATAGAGCAAGGATGCAAGGTTGCCCGGTCCTGAGCGGCTGAGTATGAAAGAGGCTGTGAGAGTGGCAGCCAGGAGCTGCATATGTTCCTCTTAAACGGGTTATGTCCTCAATTGGACTCTCTTGCTCTGAGCACCAGCACCCGGTTGGCTGTTCAGGGGAACACAAGGGACTTACAGGAGGACACTGAGTTTTTGGAGTGAGGTCCGGAGGCAAGGCTTTCTCCTGGGAAGAAGTCCTGGCAGTATCCACTGTTCCGCTGTTGAGCCCTCCCTCTCCCAGTGTGCAGACACAGGTGCCGACATAGCTGAGACATCCTCAAACTGGATAACAGAGGTTGCACCACCAAGAGTATTCCCTGAAACTCTGACTCCCCCAATTTGTGGCCCTACCCAAGACACATCCAGTTGTGTCCTTGATGAGTCCTGTGGAACTTGCTAAGCAGCTCCAAGACCCACATTGATGGTCACTGACCTCGGTGTCTGGCATGGTTTCTTGAGGCAACTATAAGCACAACATCTGCAGATTGCTTGCTGAATCTTAACAGGTAGTTCCCAAAGGGACACCAACTGGGGCTAAACTTGGCCTGCAGCTGAACTCTTCTCAGGACCGTGCCACTGGACACCTACTACACAAAGCCATGCTAATAAGACCAGGAGACTTAGGAGCTTTGCTCACTACATAGAAACAGACACAAAAAGGCAGCCAAAATAGGAAGAAAAAGAAGCAAAAACCATATGAGAGGAGAGAACAGAGATCTAGGAATAATGGAGTCAAGCATCTAACAGAAGCAGAGTTCGAAACAATGGTTATAAAGATGATCAATGAACTTAGGGGAAATATAGATTAACTCAGTTGAGAACTTTAACAAAGAGATAAAAAAACATAAAAATGAGAATTATAAAAGGGAATCAGTCAGAAATGAAGAATACATTATCTGAGATGAAGAGTATATTGGAGGAAATTAGCAGAGTGGATGAAGAAGAGAATCGAACCACCAATATACAGGATGGGAAAGCCAAGGTCACCTAATCAGAAAGGCAAGAAAGTAGAAGCTAAGAATATAATAATAACTTAAGGAGTCTTTGGGACAAAATTAAGTATAAAAACATTCATTTAATAGGGATTTTTGAGGGAAAACATGAAGTGGTAAAGCTATTTGAAAAAATAATGATGGAAAACTTCCCTAAACTTATGAAGGAAATAAACATACAACCCCAGGAAGATCAGAGAGTCCCAAGAAAGAGGAACCTAAAGAGGCCCACACCAAGACACATCATAATTAAAATACCAAAGGTTATAAACAAAGAGAGACTCTTAAAAGCAGCAAGAGAAATGCAGTTAGTTACCTACAAAGGAGGACCCATAAGACTGGCAGCTGATTTCTCAAAAGAAACTTTGTAGGACAGAAGGGCTTGGAACAACATATTAGACATGATGAAAACCCAGGATATACAACCAAGAATACTACTGTTTGCAGCAAAGCTATCATTTAGAGTTGAAGGACAGATAAAGAGCTTCCCAGACAAAAATATGCTAAAAGAATTCATCAACATCAAGCCACTATTACAGAAAATGTTAGAAGAACTTCTTTAAGAAGAAAAACCATATATCAAAATCATGAGTAAAGAATGGAAATATCTACATTCCTATCAACAAGTACCTCAAATAGAAAATAATTAAGTGTTCCAACCAAAAGGTAGGGTGGCTGAATGGATAAGGAAACAAGACCCCTACATATGCTTCCTAGAAGAGACTCACTTCAAATTAAAAGACACACACAGACTAAAAGGAAGGGGATAGAAAAAGATATTGCCTTGATGGACTTAGAGGGTATTGTGCTAAATGAAGTAATCAGATTGAAAAAAAAAAAACAAATAACACATGATTTCATGTACATGCAGAATCCTAAGAATAATAACAATAACAATAAAAATGGAAACAAACTCATAGATACAGAGACTATTTTGAGGGCTGCTAGACAGGAAGGAATTGAAGGGATAGTAAAAAATGGTGAAGGGATTAAGAAATACAAATGGATAGTTACAAAATAATCATGGAGATATAAAGTGTAGCATAAGGAAAATAGTCAACAGTGTTGTAATAAATATGTAAGGGAGAAGAGGGGTACTAGATTTAGTGGGGTGATCATTTGAGCTCTAATCACTATGCTGTACAACTGAAATTAATACATTATTGTATGCCAACTATAATTGAAAAATAACCCATTGAATCATATAATGTAAATATGAGCAACTAATTGTATATTATATTTCAATTAAGCTGGAAGGAAAAATACCTTCCAATGCTAAAAGTCTAGGAACAGATACATTTACTCATGAAATATACAAAACACCTAAAGAATAATAATAATAATAATAAAAACACTTCTCAAACACTTCCAAAGGGTTGAAGAAGAGGAAATACTTTCTAATTCATTCTATGAGGCTAAAACACCCTGATATCAAGCCAGATAAATACATTGCAAAAAAGTACAGGCCCATATCCCTGTGAATACAGATGCAAAACTCAACAAGATATTAGGAAACCAAATACATTAGCATATTAAGAAGATTTTGCACTATAACCAGGAGAGATTTAATCTCAAGAATATAAGTGTGGGTTGATATAAAAAAACAATCTGTATTTCAGTGACATCAGTAAAATTGCAGATTAGGAAGCTCCAAGTCCTCATTTTTTCAAATAAACATTAAAAAAGAAAATGCAAAACCTGGCTAAAATAACCTTATAGCAGGTCTGGTAAACAGTCAAAAGTTTACAGCAGCCAAGCAAATACCCAATCAAGAAAAAGCCACATTCAAAATGGTAAGATATTTTATGACATACATAGCCAAACTTGCCTAACCCTTCTCCAGCATGTTGAAGTCTTGGTCTGTAGAAAATCGAAGCCCAGTTACAAATTCTCATCCTTTACCAGAGGAAACATAAAAGATCTTGTTTGTGAGCTCATATGCAATATTCTACTCAGGAAGGGAGCTGTCTTAATGAGTGGTCTTTGTCTTGCCTAATTCAATTTCATGTGGAGAAAAACACATGAAATTGTCGCAACAATCTAGAGATCCATGGGAATCTGAGGCAAAACATTAAAGGCAGAGACATAAAATAGACAATTTAAGGCCTCATGGAAAAGCTGAGCTGAGAAATGTTGCAAAATTAAGACATTCAAAAACAACCATGCATACAGGAAAACTGAAAAATATCACATACATGACCAAGGCAAAAATATATGCTCAGAAAAAAAGCTGAGAAAACATTATGCTTTCACATTGGGTTCATCCTTAGGCTCAGATTGTGTTTATCTAATTAGTGAAGGATTGTCCCTCCACATACCCAACTGAAAAATTAGAGATGTGGCTGTTTTTGAAATGACCAGCTTTCAACAACAATAAAAAAATACACACACACACAAAAAAAAGGCATACAAAGAAACAAGCAATTATAGCCCATTCAAAGAAGAAAAAGAATTTGTCAAAAACCAATCCTGAGGAAGTAAAAGCATCAAACTTACCAGGCAAAGACTTTAAAACAAACATCTTAAATATATTAAAAGAACTGAAGAAAAACACAGACAAAGTACTAAAGGCAATCGGGGTAAACATGAAGAAAATGAAACTATCAATAAAGAGATAAATTATAAAAAGAAACAAAACATAGTTTTGGAGATTAAAGTATGATAAGTGAACAGGCAGAACAAAAATCAGTGAACTTGAAGATAGGAATTAGAAATGATGAAATTTAAGGAACAAATGAAAAAAAATTGAAGAAAGGTAAAGAGAGATTAAGGAATTTATGGCTTACCTTCAAACAGATCAATATACACATTATGGGAGTCTCAGAGGAGAACAGAGATAAAAAGGGAAAGAAATTGTTTGAATAGATAATAGCTGACGACGTCTTAAATTTGATGAGATGCATAAATATACAAATCCAAGAATCTCAAAAAAATTGAAGTAGGATAATCCAGAGACCCATATCAAGATGTTACATTACAATCGAAATGTCAAAAGACAAAAAGAGAAGCTTAAAAACAGCAAAAGAGAAGTGACTTATCACATGTAAGAAACCTTCAAGAAGCTTTTCAGTTTATTTATCAACAGAAACCTTAAAGTCCAGAGCCAGTGGGATGATAGATTTAGAGTGCTGAAAGAGAAAATAAAACTTTTAACTGAAAATTTATATGTGGCAAAAATGTCCTTTAAAAATGAAAGTGAAATTTTGCAATAACATGGATGGACCTAGAGGTTATTATGCTGAGTGAAATACGTCAGATGAAAAAAGATAAATACCATATGATTTCACTTAATACGGAATCTAAGGAACAAAAAGAACAAATTAATCAAAAACAGACTCACAAATGTGGAAGACAATCTGGTGATGGCCAGAGAGGAAGGGGGTTAGGGGGCTGGGAGAAAGCGGTGAAAGGCTAAAGAAGTACAAATTGTAGTTGATAGAGGGTCACAGTGATGAGGAGAACAGCATAGGGAATGCAGTCAGCAGTAAGGTAATGGCTATGTGTAGATCCAGAGAGAAGATAAAGTAAGCAGGGTGATCATTTCATAAACTACATAAATGTCTAGTCCATGCACTGTATACTTAAAACTAATAAAAAATAAAACTTTAAAAATGAAGGCGAAAGGATATATACACAGAAAAACAAAAACCAAGGAAGTTTATTACCACTAGACTAGCCCCACCAGAAATGCTAAAAACAAATTCTTCAGGATGAGAGTACCACTGAAATCTATCTACAGATTCAATGCAATCTCTATCAGAATCTCAATTATTTTTTTCAGTAAAAGGAAAATCATCCTAAAATTCATATAGAACCTCAGAGATCCTGATAGGAAAGGAATGTTGAAAAAGAAGAACAAAGCCGGAGAAATCACACTTCTTAATTTCAAACTTACTGCAAAAATACAACAGTCAAAAGAGATTGGTACTCACAGGAAGACAGATATATAGACTAATGGAACAAAATAGAGTACAGAAATAAACTCTTTTGTATATATGTAAATTGATTTTGGACAAAGTTGTCAAGACCACATGCAAACAATCTGTGTTTCAGTGACATCAGTAAAATTGCAGATTAGAAAGCTCCAAGTCTTCATTTATTCAAATAAATATTAAAAAAGAAAATGCAGAAACTGGCTAAAATAACCTTATAGCAGATCTGGTAAACAGTCAAAAGTTTACAGCAGTCAATCAAATACCCAATCAAGAAAAAGCCACAGTTAAATAAGAAAAGGAAAGTGTTTTCCACATTTTCTGGGAAAATTAGATATCCACCACATGCAAAGAATGAAGCTGGATTCCAACCTTACACTATATACAAAAATGGAGTCAAAACAGATCAAAGTCATAAACTTAAGAGCTAATACTATAAAATTCTTACAAGAAAACACATGGGAAAATCTTCACAATATTGGATTTGGCAATTATTCATTATATATGGCACAAAAAGCACAAGCAACAAATGAAAAAATTGATAAATTGGACTTCCTCAAAATTAAAATTTTCTCCTTATACTCACCAACACATATTTGTTGTCCTTTTTAAAATGTTATTTTATTTTTGATTTTTCAAAGTTGGCATACAATATTATATTAGTTTCAATTGTACAACACAGTGATTAGACATTTATATAAAATACAAAACGATCACCCCAATAAATTCAGTACCCATCTGACACCATATATAGTTATTACAATCACTTCTTTATCCATTCATCCACTGATGGAAACTAATGCTGCCTCCATATTTTAGATGTTATAAATAATGCTGCAATGAACATATAAATGCATATGATTTTTATAATGAGTGTTTTAGGTTTTTTTTTCAGATAAATATCGAGTAGTGGCAATGTTCAGTCCTTCTTTGTCTCTTGTTATAGCCTTTATTTTAAAGTTTATTTTGTCTGATATAAGTATTGCTACCCCAGCTTTTTGTTTATTTGTTTGTTTCCATTTTCATGAAATATCTTTTTTCCACCCCTTTACTTTCAGTCTGTGTGCATCTTTAAATCTGAAGTGAGTCTCTTGTAAGCAGCATATATAAGGGTTTGTTTTCTAATCCATTCGGCCACCCTATGTCTTCTGATTGAAGCATTTAGTTCATTTACATTTTTTAAATTTTTTTGATAAATATGTAGTTATTGCCATTTTATTATTCATATTTTTCTCTTCTTAAAGAATACCCTTTAACATTTTTCGCAATACTGGTTTGGTGATGATGAACTTCTTTAGCTTTTTTTGTCTGGGGATCTTTCTAGTTTTTTGTTTGTTTGTTTTTTATTCTAAATGACAGCTTTGCTGGATAGAGTGATCTTGGTTATAGTTCCTTCCTTTTCACAACTATGAATATTCCATGCCAATCCCATCTGGCTTGCAAATTTTCTGTTGAGAAAACAGCTGCCAATCTTACGGGAGCTCTCCTGTAGTAACTAACTGCTTTTCGATTGCCACTTTTAAAATTCTCTCTTTGTTTTTAACCTGTAGAATTTTAATTATGACTTGCCTTGGTATGGGCCTCTCTTGGTTCATCTTGTTTGGGACTATCTGTGTTTCCTGGGGTTCTATGTCTATTTCCTTCTCCAGCTTACAGAAAATTTCTATAATTATTTCTTCAAATAAGTTTTCAATTCCTTGCTCTCTCTCTTCTCCTTCTGGTACCTCTATGATGCGAATGTTGGTACACTTGATGTTGTTCCAGAAGCCCCTTAAGCTATCCTCATGTTTTTGAATTCTTGTTTCTTATTGCTGTTTTAATAGGGTGTTTTTCGCTACCTTATCTTCCAAATTGCTGATTCGATTGTCAGCTTCATTTAATCTACTATTGATTCCCTCAAATGTATTCTTTATTTCAGTTATTGCATTTATCATTTCTGTTTTTTAATGTTTTCTCTCTATTTTTTTAAGTTTTCTATCTTTTTGTTGACTTTCTCACTAAGATCAATGAGCATTCTTATAATCAGTGTTTTGAACTCTGCATCTAGTAGATTGCTTGTCTCCATTTTGTTTCGTTCTTTATCTGGAGCTTTATTCTTTTCTTTCATTTGGGACACTTTTTTTTGTCTCTCCATTTTGGCTGCCTCCCTGTGTTTATTACCATGTACTAGGTAGAGCTGCTATGTCTCTCAGTCTTGGTGGAGTGGACTCATGTGGTAGTTGTCCTGGGGGGGGGCAGTGTTGCCATCTCCCTGATCACCTGAGTTGGATTCTCCAGGTGTGTCACTTGAGTGGGGCGTGTGTGCCTTTATGTTGCAGTTAAACTTTGTTTGCTGTTGGCACATCATTGGAAAGGTTTGAGGCTTAGGATGAATGGTTGTGAAGACTGGCCATGAGTACAGTGGAAGAGCTGTTATGCAGAAGCTGATCCTACGCAGCAGAATTTGCTATAGCAGGTCTCTGGTGCCTGACAAGTCTACTCTTTAGTGTTTCATTTATGGAGGTAGTTGGATGGTGCTGCAGTGGTCTGAAACTGGCCACTGGGTGTGTTGGTTCTGGGTCCTCTTGGGAGGAGCTCTGTTGCAGGTCAAGGTCAGTCACTGCCTGTGCCTTACTTGGGGTCACTTGGTATGAGCTACAAAGTGATCTGAAGATTTTTGCCACTTATGCTGTGCTTGGACATGCCTGGTGGAGGCTAAGCTTTGAATCAAGGCCAGCTGTCACTAGTGCTGGACATGGGGCTGCTTGTCAAGAAATACAGAGCATTCTGAGGCTAGATGCTACTTGTTTGAGGTTTATGGACCTTTGAGAGATTTTAGGAAAGTTGAAGGCATGAGACAATACAGGATATTTGCATGAAAAGCCCCTGGAAGTTGCTTGGGTGGGTGAAGTCTGAGAGAATCACAAGGGTAGAGTGGCCACATGCATTTGCATGCTCCATAGGAGGATGGCTCAACAAAGGAACGATGGATTCTGCCAGCACTTTTTTTAGGGAGAAAGCTGTCCCTCCAGCCCTTTCCCTGAAGCTAGACAATTTATTTCCTCTCTATGTGTCCCTGGCACCATTCGCACAGCTGCTCCAGAGCTAGATCTCAGAGCAAATGAGTCCATCAGTGAGTAAGTCCCTGCGCAGGCCCTCTAAGAGGAACACCTGAGATTCCAGCAGCCATCCATTGCAATCACACATAATCTATGCTGGTTTTCACAGCAAAAGTTGTGTGTACTCTCCTCAACACTGGATTTCCAGGCTGGAAAGCCTAGTGTGGAGCTGGGAACTCTCACTCCTCAAGGGGCACCCCTAGAGCCATAATATCCCTCCTAATTTGTTTTTGTTTGTTTGTTTTTTGTTTTCGGGTACCTCCTAATGTTTAACTGCCACACGCATGCAGGAGATCAGCCTGCTCTGTGTCTCTGCCCCTCCTACCAGTCTCAATGTAGCTTTTTCTGTATAGTCTTAGTTATAGGACTTCTGTTCAGATAGACTTGAGGTTTTTCTCAGCGATAATTGTTCCGTAGTTTAACTGTAATTTTGGTGTGGTCATGAGAGGAGGCAAACACAGCGTTTACTTATTCCACCACTTTGACCAGAACCCTCGCTGTCCTTTTGATAATGAAGAATCTGTTTGATGTGAAGTGATATCTCATTGTGGTTTTGATTTGCATTACCCCGATGATTAACAATGTTGACCATCTTTTCATGTGTCTGTTGTCCATCTATATCTCTTTTTTGGAAAAATGTTTATTCAGATCCTCTGAACATTTTTTAAATCAGATTGGTTACTTTTTGATGTTGAGTTTTATAAGCTCTTTGTGTATTTTAAATATTAACCATTATTGGTGTGTCATTTACAAATATCTTTTTTTCATTTAGTAGGTTACCTTTCTGTTTTCATTTTTTCTTGATGGTTTCTTTTGCTGTGCAGAAGCAAACTCCATTTATTTTTTTTTTTACTTTTCATGTCCTTACCTGGAAAGACATACTTCGAAAAATATTGTTAAGACTGAGAAACAGGAACATCCATACATTGTTGGTGGGATCGCAAATTGGTACAGCCACTATGAAAAACAGTATGGCAGTTTCATAAAAAATTAAGATAGAACTACCATATGACCCAGCAATTCCTCTTTTGCATATCTATGCAAAAATATTCAAATACTAATTTGAAAATATATATACCCATATGTTCATTGCATCATTATTTTATACTAGTCAAGATATGGAAGCAACCCTATCAATAAATGAATGGTTAACGATACACACACATACACACAATGAAATATTACTCAACAATAAAAAAGGATGATAACAGCATAGCTGCATGTGATGACCTCCAGGTCTCTTCTCTTGTAGTTACAACAAGTTGGGCAGCTATAATTTAGCAAACAATTACCTCCAAAACCCACATCTGAGATATCTATGCCTTGAAACTTTTGAAGGTGGGCATACTGGAGCAAACAGGTGAGACGAAATGGGAGGAAGGACAGGGACAGAAACCGCAGATGCAATTCAGTACTTGTTGTGATACCAGTGGATGTGGTAGTAGTAAAGGCTCAGGTTGAAATCCTCACTGAGCAACCTGGATGGGGCAGAAACATTTCACCTTAAAACACTAGAAAAAAGAAGGAAAGATCAAACCCAAATTCAGTAGAAGGAAGCGAATAATAAATATTAGAGTATAATTAAATGAAATAGGGATCAAAATGATAATAGAAAAAAATAATGAAACCAAAGAGGTTTAGGGGGGAAAATGTAATAAAATTAACAAGCTTCTGGCTAGATTCACTATGGAAAAAAAGAGAAAAGACTCAAATAATCAAAATCAGAAATGAAAGAGGGGAAGTTATAACAGACATCACAGAAATTCAAAGGACTATACAAAAATACTATGAAAGGCTAGTCACCACCAAATTTAATAACCTAGAAGAAATGGACAAGTTCTTAGAAATATATAACCTTCCAAGACTGAATCATGAAGAAATGGAAAATGTAAATGAGCCAATAAACAATAAGGAAATTAAAAAGGTCATCAAAATCCCCTCCAAAAGTAAAAGTCAGGATCGGATGGCTTCACTATGAATTCTGCCAAACATTTAAAGATTTAATACTTGACCTTCTCAAACTCTTTGAAAAAATGAAGAGGCAATACTTCCTAATTCATTTTACCAGCCCAGCATTACTCTGATACTAAAACCTAGCAAAGACAACATGCAAAAAAAATTAAATTACAGATGAATATCTCTGATGAATATAGACACAAAATTCCTAAACAAAATACTAGCAAATCTAACACAACAATATATTTAAAAGATATTAAATCATGATCAAGTGGGGGTCCTTCCAAAGATGTAAGGTTCAACATACACAAATCAATCAATGTGATACACCATATTAACAAAATAAAGGACAAAAATCATATGATCATACAATAGATTCAGAAAAAAAATTAACAAGTTACAACATCTATTTATAATTAAAACACTCAACAAAATGAATATAGAAGTATCTCAACATAATAAAAGCTATATATGACAAACCCTTAGTTAATAGCATACTTAATAGTGAAAAACTGAAAGATTTTCCTCAAAGATCAGGAAGAAGACAAGGATGCTCACTCTCACCACTATTATTCAACATAATACTGAAAATCCTAGCCAGAAAAATCAGCCAAGAGAATAAAAGAAAAAGCATCCAAATTGAAAATAAATAAGTAAAATTATCACTTTTTGCAGATGACATAATTTTCTATATAGAAAACTCTAAAGACTTCACAAAAAAATTATAGAAACAACAAATACGTTAAATTTGTAGAATACAAAATCAATGTGAAAAAATCCATTGCATTCCTATATACTAACAATAATTTAAAAAATAAAAAATAAAATTTCTTTGCAATTGCAAAAAAAAGAATAAAATAGAAATAAACAATGAAACACATGAAGGACTTATACACCAAAAACTACAAAACATTATTGGAAGAAATTGAAGAAGACACAAAAATAGAAAGATATTCCATGTTCATGGATTGGAAGAATCAACACTGTTGAAATGGCCAAATTACTTAAAACTGTATAAAATTAATGTAATCCCCATCAAAGTCTCAATTGAATTTTTCAAAAACTATAACAAAAAGTCAATTTATAGGAAACCACAAAAGACCCCAAAGAACCAAGCAACACTGAAAAAAAAAGTTGGAGGTATTATGCTTTCTGACATCACATACTACAAAGCTACAATAATCAAAACAATATGATATTGGCCAAAGAACAGACACACAGACCAATGGAACACAACTGAGAGTCCAGAAATAAACTCA
The DNA here is from genome assembly GCF_000151845.1 of Pteropus vampyrus. Lineage (NCBI taxonomy): Eukaryota > Metazoa > Chordata > Mammalia > Chiroptera > Pteropodidae > Pteropus > Pteropus vampyrus. The sequence continues at coordinate 823,785 of NW_011889432.1, read as the reverse complement.
CATATATATGAGCAAATAAGTTTCGATAAAGGAGCTAAAAGTATACAATGGAGAAAAGAAAGCCTATTCAATAAATGATGCTAGGACAATTGGAAAGCCACATGCAAAAGAATAAAATTACACTGCTATTTGGTACCATACACCACACACAAAAATTAACTCAAAATAGATTAAAAACCACAATATAAGACCTGAAACAATAAAATATATAGAAGAAAAGGTAGGTAGGTGCTAAACTTATTGATCTCAGTGAGGATTTTATGAACTTGACCCTAAAGGCAAGAGTGTAAAAGACATGAATGGGACTACATCAAGCTAAAAAGCTTCAGCACAGCAAAAAAGAAAAAAAGAAAAAGAAAAAGAAAAAAAATGGCAACCAATCAAATGGGAGAAGATACTTGCAAACAACACTTCTGATAATTGGTTAATATCTAAAATATATAAAGAACTCATATAACTTAACAACAACAATAAAAAACAATCCAATTAAAAAATGAGCTGAAGACATGAACCAACATTTATCCCAAAAAGACATACACGTGGCTGACAGATATATGAAAAGATGCTCAATTTCACTAATAGGGAAATGCAAATTAAAATCACAATGAAATATCACCTCGCACCTGTTAGAATGGCTATTATCAAAAAGGCAGAAATAATAACTGTTGGAGAAGATGTGGAAGAAAAGAAATCCTGATACGCTGTTGGTGGGAATATAAATTGGTGTGGCCACAATGGAAAACAGTACAGAGGTTCCTCAAAAACTTAAGAATAGAGTTACTATATGACCCGGCAATGCTTCTTTTGAGTATCTGCCCCAAAATAACTTGAAAACATTTATTTGTAAAGACATATGTATCCTAATGATCATGGCAGCATTATTCATGACAGCCAAGACATGGCAATAACCTAACTGTCCTTTGATAGGTTTTGGAATAATGAAGATATGCTATACATATACATGGAATACTATTCAGCCATAAGAAAAGATGAAATACTGCCATTTGCAACATCTTGGATCTTGAGAGTATCATGCTCAGTAAAATAAGTCAGATAGAAAAAGGACAAGGAATATATAATTTCACTTATATGTGGGATATAAAACAGAAAGCAGCATCTGAAAAAAACAAAACGGACTCAGAGGAACTGACAACAGAATGGTAGTTACCAGAGGAGAAGGAGGGGAAGGATGAAGAGGGTAATGAGCGTTTAATTTATGGTGACTCTAGATTAGACTTTTGGTGGTGAGAACACAATGCAATATACAAATGATGTATTATAGAATTGTACCCTTGAAACTTAAATAATGTTATTAAACAATGTCATCACAATAAATTTAATTTAAAAGATGAAATCTTGCCATTTGCAACAACATGGTTGGACCTCAAGGTAGTATTCTGAGTGAAATAAGTGAAACAGAGGATAAATTCCATATTGTTTCACTTATATGTGGAATTAAAAAAACAAAAAAAACTAATGAACAAACAAAACAGAAACAAACTTGTAGACAGTGGTTGCCAGAGGAGAAGGAGGTTGGGGAAAGAGTGAAAAAGTGATGGGCAATAAGAAGTGCAAATTTCCAGTTATAAAATTAATATTTCATGGCAAGGTTATGTATAACTTAAGGAATATAGTCAATCATATCATTATAACCATTAAGAGGTAATCAAGGGAATACAGTAAAAGTGATGTTTTATGACTTCTGAGGGTAGATCATTAAAGGCCATAGAGCACTCACCTAGTTCTCTTGGAAGTCAATTTTGAGACACTCCCTCTGGTAACTCAGCTGCCATATTGAGAGAAACCTAAACCACATGGAAAGGCCATGTGCAGGTGGTTGAATTGATAATTCCAGCTGAGCCTAGCCTTCAAGTCATACTCCAGACATAGAGTGATGGAGCCTCCAGATGCCAGCCCCCAGATGCTTCAGTCATCCCAGCATTGTGGTCTTCCCAGCTGAGGACCCAGAAATGGTGAAGTAGAGACGATTGGTCTTTTCAAATTCCTGACTCACAGAATCTCCAATAATAAAATGTTGTTTTACAAATAAATAAATAAATAAATAAATAAATAAAATAATAACAATAATAATAATATTGTAATAACATCATACAGTCTCAGATGGTTACTAGACTTAATTGTGGTGATCACTTTCTTAGGTACATAAAGGTTGAACAACTATATTGCACACCTGAAACTAATATAATATTTTACATTAACTATATTTTAATAAAAAAATTAAAAACTTTTGTTCACCAAAGAACACTATCAAAAAGTTGAAATAAAAACCTTTGGAATGAGAAAATATCTTTCAAATCGTATATCTGATGAGAAATTAATATCGGAATGTATAAAGAATTCTGACAACTCAACAATAAAAACCCAACTTTAAAAAAATGGGCAAGTGACTTGAATAGACAAATCTCCAAAGAATATATACAAATGGCCGGTAAGAATATGAAAAGATGCTCAGAATCATTATTCATTGGGGAAATGCAAATGAAAAGCACGAGATACCATTTCACACCCAATAGAATGGCTGTAACAACAACAAAAAATATCAAGAAATAACAACTATGGACTAGGATGTGGAGAAATTGGAATCTTTTTGCATTGTCAGCGGGAGTGTAAAATGGTGCAGCCACTGTGACAAAAAGTTTTGTAGTTCCTTACAAAGTTAAACATTAATTATCATATAATCCAGCAATTATACTTTTTAGTAAATACCCAAAATAAATGAAAGCAGGAATTCGAACAGATACTTGTACACCAATGTTCATAGCATTATTATTCAAAACAGCCAAAAGTTAGAAACAATCCAAATGTTCATCAATAGATGAACTGACATGCAAAACAAAATATTATTCAAACTTAAAAAAACTTAAATTCTGATACATAAACTTTATTATGCTAAGTTAAAAGACAAGAAAGGACAAATATTTTATGATCCCACTCATGTGGAATCAGAAAGAACAAAAGAGTTCACTAGGTGCTGAGGGAGAGAGCAACAGGGAATTATTTTTTCATGGGTACCTATTTTCACTTTGGAATAATAAAAAAGTTCTGGTAATGGATAGTGGTGATGATTGTACAACAATGTGTATGTACTTAATGCCACTGAGTTGTACACATATAAATAGTTAAAATGGTA
>NW_011889432.1:680913-820314 GCF_000151845.1 Pteropus vampyrus | reverse complement strand
AGAGAGATATATATCAAGTTGTACACCTTAAATATGTCAAGTGTATCTCAATAAAGTTGTTTAAAAAAACACATGACAATCTAAGTCTATAAAGAAAAAGCATTTGACAAAATCCAACATCCTTTTATAATAAAAAGCAGTCAACAAACTAAGAATAAGGGAACTTCCTCAACATGATAAAAGACATGTATGAAAAATGCAGTTAACCTCATATTCAATAGTGAAACAATGATCTTCCCCGAAGATTAAGAAGACAACGATGATATTTCTTTTCATCATTTCTATTAAGCATCGTACTGGTAGTTCTAGCCCAGAAAATTAAGCAAGGAAAATAAATAGAAGACATCTAGATTAAATAAGAGACATGTGGATTAGAAAATTAAGCAAGAAAAATAAATAAAAGACATCTATATTATAAAAGGATGATGCAAAACTATCTCTATTCACAGATGATATCGTCTTATATATTAGATAATCCTGAAGGATCCATGAAAAACTATTAAAAGAATTCAGCCAAATTTCAGGATGCAATATCTATGCACAAAAAAATGATTGTATTTCTATACACCAACACTGCATGATTCAAAAAGGAAATTGAGAAAACAATTCATTTACAATTAGATTAAAATGAATAAAATAACTTAGAAATATATTTATCCCAAACTATAAAACATTGCTGAAAGAATTTTTTAAAAACCTACATAAATTGAAAGATACCTAATATTCATGGAACACCTGGAAGATTCAATATTGTTGAAATGACAATACTCCCTTAATTGATTTACAGATTCAGCACAACCCCTATGAAAATCCTAATGGCTCCTTTTTTCAGAAAAGGGAAAGTCAGTCCTAAAATTCATATGGAATTGAAAGGGACCATGGTCAGCCAAAATAATCTTGAAAACTACCATATTTGAAGAACTCTCACTTTCCAATTTCAAAACTTACTACACAGCTACAATAATCAAAAAAGTGTGGCACTGGGAGGAGATATATTTATATATAAAATGGCGGGATAGAATTGAGAGCCCAGAAATAAACCTATATATCTATGGTTAGTTACTTGCCACAAAGGTACCAAGACAATTAATTAAATGGGCTAAGAATTGTCTCTTTGACAAAGGGTTCTGGGACAAGTGGATATCCATAGGCAAAATAATGAATTTGGCCTCCTTCATCACATCGAACATAACAATTAACTCAAAATGGATCAAAGACATAAATATAAGAGCTGAAAACATTAAATTACATAAAAAATGCAAACAATAAACAAAAAATACATAATTAGATTTTAACAAACTATAAAACCTTTGTACACACACACACACACACACACACACACACACACACACACACACACACAAAACAGTCAAGAAATTTGAAAGACAAGCCCCGGAAAGGGAGAAAATATTTTCAAATAATGTATCTGATAAGGATCTTATATCCAGAATTTATAAATAACACAACACAACAGCAACAAAAGACAAACCAATTTAAAAATGAACAAGGAATTTGAATAGACATTTTTCCAAAGCTACTTCACACTCACTAAGATGGCTATAATAAAAAATGGCTGAATCACTTATAACACAAGTCTTTCTCCATAGATTTATAATCTCACAGTGTTGAAATATTAAATTCTTATTAGAATTATGGTAATTGTTTGGATTATAGGTTTGTGTCTAGGTCTGTTCAAGAGAACAGATTAAGAATTCAAGTACAAACATCACTTATAAGCTTTTGTTTTAAAACCTAAACATCTGAAGATTGGAGGGAATGGTTAAATTATGAAAATATCCTTACACTGATTTTACTAAAGCTACTACAAAACATGTTTCAGACAATATCTAATAAAGTGAGCAAATGTTTATTCTATATGGAAAAGGGCTTACCATGACAATACCTATTCAAAATTATCCCAGCTTTGTAAGAGCTAATCGAAAAGGCAACGGAAAGTGTTAATATTTTGCTGTGAGCAGTGGGCAATGGGAGATGAGCTTACACTTGATTATTTTCTTCGTGTGAATTTTCTGAATTTTACACCACGCCCACATTGTGCACGCAATTCTTTTGCAATCGGTGAAAAGGAAAGAGAAAAATAGAAAATGAAGGTAAAATTATTCTCAATATGTAAAGGCCAGAAATGACTAATCAGTAAAAATTACCTAGAGACTGGGTCAAAATGGCAGACTAAGCACTAGCGTATTTCTCTCATTCTACTTCAAATCCTCTTAAATGACAGGAAAAGCAGTACTTGATTAATAACTCCAGAAGGGCGCCAAGAAAGGAAAGGGCGAATTCCTGGAAGATGGAAAGCAGATGGGGCAGGGGCACTGAGGTGGGGGTGGGGTGGTGGTGTGGAGCCTGTGGGCCCTGAACGGGAAAAGGTGACACTAGATGATTGGGGAGGAGGGTTGTGGGTCAGGCTGCTCCAGATTTTGGGAAGGCGCGGGGCTGGAAGCCAAGAAGCACTTCCCAAGCCCAGGGCAGAGGACGGTGTGAGAGTAGGGGGAGAAGGACGCACGGCGTTTGGCAAGAAGAGGAGTCCTCTCCGCTGGCACGAAGCTACGCTACAAAAAGAAGGAGGAGACTGCTGCTGCAGTCGGGGCTGTTAGGAACCGGATGTAGTAGAGGTGCCTCCGCCTCAGAGGGTCTGCTAGCCCAGTGCTGGAGACACAGCCGCCAATCCTCTTCGCTTACCCAGCCACCCTCCTAGGCACGCTCCTCGCCTACGGAATCTCCTCTCTCAGATCTTGCAAGCTCCCAGTCCAGCGACTTCTGACCCCTCTCTGCCCCCAGGCTCACAGAGAAGGCAGGAGCTAGGTGTCTTATTTAGGCACATGAAGTCTGTGATCCCTGGCCTTGGGCGGGGGGGTCTGTGCCACCTGACATGGACAGTACTGGATGCCGGGCAGGAGGAATAGGGGATGCCCCCTATTACTTTGACCCTAACTGAAACTTCATTGCTCTAGCGTATCTGGAACGATCTAGGGTGGGAAGGTTACTGCAGGCACGCGCCAGGATGCCTTGATTGCCAGCTTTCCCGTGTAGCTTTCGGGTAAAACTTAGGCGTGGGTGCACAGAGTGCACTAATTAGGAGACAAAGCTCACCGTTTCATACATTGAATTTATTTTTTCTTATTTTCCTTTCTTGACCTGCCTTGCTACTGTGCTGCTCCCAGATGTGAAGACCCCGTTCGGTAAGGCGGCTGCAGGGCAGCGGTCCCGAACAGGCACAAGTGTCTGTGATGTTACTGTGATGAAAAGAAAGGCTGTACACAAGAAGCATAGGAGCAGACCCACCTTCCAGCCTCGGAATAATATCGTAGACTGCAGAACTCGGCACGGATGGAAAGAAGGAGATGAACCTCTAACTCAGTGGAAGGGAACCGTTTTGGATCAGGTACCTGTAAATTTCTCTCTGTATCTTATCAAATATAATGGATTTGACTGTGTTTATGGATTGGAATTGCACAGAAATGAAAAAGTGTCATCACTTGAAGTCCTTCCTAATAAAGTTGCATCATTTAGACTCAGTAATACACACTTAACTGAAATTATGATTGGCAAAGCAGTGGAACATATTTTTGAGACAGAGGAAGGTTCCAAAAATGAATGGAGAGGGATGATCTTAGCTCAGGCACCTGTCATGAAAACATGGTTTTACGTTACCTATGAGAAAGATCCTGTATTATATATGTACCAGCTCTTAGATGATTATAAAGATGGTGACCTACACATCCTTCCTGATTCCAATGATTCTCCTCCTGCAGAGAGGGAGCCAGCAGAAATTGTAGACATCCTAATAAGAAAACAGGTGGAATATGCCAAAGATAATGGTTCCAAGAGAACTGGCATGGTCATTCATCAGGTAGAAGCAAAGCCTTCTGTGTACTTCATCAAATTTGATGATAATTTCCACATCTACATCTACGATTTGGTAAAAACATCTTAAAGATCATCTTGAAATTTGCCAAAAATGTGAGACTACTTGTAAAGTCTGTTCACACATAAAGTTTTGATTACTTTCCAATTTGTATGAATCATCTTCTCCCTTTCTGCATGCTTTTGCCCAGCCAAAAAAAAAAAAATGGAACTTTTACCCAGTCAGACCTTAGTGGAAGAAACCTTTGCCCTCCTCTCCAACTGTTTTACTGCTTTCTAGCCATAGGAGAATACTTGATTTATCCTATTAGTGAGAAGAGTAAAGTCTGATATCCATTGGTCCATACCTTTATCTTGGATGATACTGATAGGTTAAATGTAGCTGAACACCTGTTGTCTCATTCTTGTGGGCATTTGTATTCCCTGCACTCATGGAACTGTGAAGCTTCCTGAGATATTCACTGTGACTGGCTGGGTAAGTGTCTTTGCAACTTCAAATCTTCCCCCCAGGTAGCTTCAAAAGTCTAATTTGGGAATAGTGGAAGTCCATTTTGGTCTACTGCCCAAGTTGTATTTTCAATTCTAACTGTACTGAAAGTAAGACTAACATTTTTTCTCCCTTTCTGATTTTTGCATCTATTGCTCAACTTGTTCCAAAATCAAGGGGTAATTACTTTTCATTTTTCTACATAAGCAAAGGCTGAGAAAACTTCTGGAATTGATAAGAGGGCAAGCATTTGTGAACCAAACTCCAAGGAGAAATCAAGATTGGTCATCAATGGCATTAGGGTTTCTATTGTCTGCACTATCTCTGACTAGTACCTGTAGATATGGAGGGGGTTTTAACAGATGCAGGTTGTGCAAGCAAACTTTAACACAAGTGGGCTTTGCCAGCCCAGTGGAGCATTAAGCCAGGCTCTAGCTAGAGTTCTGTCACAGGATAAAACCTGGGTTTAGCAAGGGTTGTCAGGTCTGTCCAGGACCTCAAAAGGAAAGAGCGCACATCAGGATGAGATACAGATTTATTTTCTGTATTTTAAGAAACTTTAGATTAGGTTTTGGATTTGATTCTTAGGGGACTTCTGAGTCCCAGTGTATGATGTGGGCAAGGCACTTTCTAGAACTAAGAAAGGCTGGAAATAGGCTTTGCTTCCTCGTAGAGATTGGTGGGTTTATCTATTATGGTGTCCTAGCAGAACTATGAAACACATAAATTAGAATTAGTATTGATGATCAATTGGTTTGATGATGTTTTAAGTGCTTAATGTTGTCATTAGTAGATAGAAATCTAATAGATACTTGTTAGTGTTCTGTTTTTCAACTTCATCTTGTTCGTTGGCTGGTCCTAAGATACTCATGTGCAAATAAGGGTGAGCCCTACTGCAGCAGAAAAATAAGTAATAGAACAGGTATTGTACCTTCCATCATTGAAAGTATTGGTGAAGGTTAACCAAAGCCTAGGAAAGAACAGTTGAAAGATAAGTAAGGTTTTGGAGAGAAGTGCCTGGCGAAAACCAATGCTTTCTCATTGGGTTTCTGTAGAAGCTCCATTAGCAGTAACAGGCCTTGGACTTCTACAGATTTAGAACTGGGACTCATGACAATACAATCAAACACTTGGAAAAGTTATTCCAAATTAGTTTAAGTTCACAGGTCATGGATTGCAGACTGCTTGCATAGACAGACTGGCATCCTGCTCAGGATGAAACCAAGAAAATATTCTTTTCTCCCATCTTTTCTCTGTCTACTTTTTTTTTTCCTTTTGATACCACTAAGTCTTTGCTTGGATATTTGACTGATGACGGCAATGTAGGTCTGTACTACCCTATGTACTAAGTCCTGGGGACTTAAATTTGTTTGGGATATCTGTTCTAGTGGCTGGGAATTAGTGTCCTTTCTAAATTTTTGGATATGAGGATGATACTGTAATAATCTTTTGTGCTGTTGATACTGTGGAATCTTAAAAATGTGTAACATGGAGTTGTGGGGTTAGATTTATTCAGCTCCTGATCCTAAGGACTTTACACCCAATCAAGAAAAAGACAGTCCAGGCTGCAGCTGCTGAAGGAACCCCACATCTGTCTAAACATCTTTGTGAGATCTGTATGGCTAAAATGAGAAAAACAAGAAAATGGGAAAGGCAAAATTTTGGACTTTAATTCCTTTGGACTTTAAAATAGAAATTTAATTTGGAGCATCCATTTCTCCCTTGGAGTTTAATAGTTGGTGTGGGTTTCATACAGTTAAAGTTGAGGCATTTTCATTATGTTGTTGATGTTGTAATTTTTGGAGTATTTTAATGTACTATCTTTGGGTATTATTGTGTAATCTTTGTAAGCTGTGTTATAGAATGTGTCTTGACATAATTGTAAACTGGGGATAAAATAGTGAGTGAATTCTAAGCCTGGGGCATAAGGTAGCATTGGAATTAATTGAATAACTGTTCTATTCTGACTTATTTCAGAGCCTTCTAGGATCAAAAACAGAACTTCTCACCAGTCTTCCACAGTTTGAAGCAGGGCATTCCTAAGATACTGCTGGTCTCCCATGAAAGGGACAGTCAAGCCCTGTTTGTTCACCATGAATTTGGGTATTGGCCACTGTAGCTTAAGAGAACAAAAATGGCCAAGGGTATGATGGAATCTATCTTCTGCCTCTCTCCAAGTTCCTGACTCACGGAAAAATAAATAAAGAATTTCATATCTCAAAAATATTTGGAAGAAAACTTATGCTTGTCTCTACTTGCCACTCATTCAGTTTTCCATATAATAAGAAGAATAACTTGGTAAAATTGATTAAAGGGTTATTATGGATAAGCAACCTAGGCCCCTCTTGTCTCTTCAGCTCATTCTTCACAGCAAGGTATGGGAAAGACCACAGTCCTTCACTACGTGGCTGGGTAAACATCCACTTTAGACTTGGGGAAGAAGTTCATTTCAGGCTCACTTCCAAACCATGTTATCCAGTCCAGATTTATCAGCAACAAATCTGGTATCTATTTTTATTCTTTTAAAAATTTTAATATATAAGTCGTTTTTTTGGGGGGGGGAACATGCCTCTGGTAAAAATCAAACAGTACAAAATGTATACAATAAAAGTTCGGTCTCCTTTTCTTTTTCCAACCATGACCTCAGTCTCTCGGTTCCACTTTCCAAAGGTAACCACAGTTACCAGTTACTATGTATCTTTCCAGAGATAACCCATGTATTTATAAGCATATTATATATGTGTGTATCAGTTTTTTTTTTCATACAAATGGTGGCACACTATCCATGCTGTTCTGAATTTTATTTTTTTCACTTAATACATTAAAGCTAATATTTAATATCTCTTTGATTCCTGTGTATATTTTTAGTTGGTTTAGAATCTGGAAATGAAGGAAGTGTGACTAATTCAAACTTTCAAACCCGAACCTAGTTCAATGGAAACTCACATATCCTATCAAAGCCATCATTTCTGTCAGGCAAAAATTTCTGACTAATAGAATGTATAATGATCGGTTTCGTGGAAGAAACTCCTTGAGAGAGGCCAGTTTATTTTTATTGAGGTAAGTTAAAAGGAGAAACAACTATAAATTGAAGTTGTGGGAAAAGTTAAGGTAATATAATCAGTAACTAAAAATGAGAGGAACGATATTCCCTTTTTATTCCAGCTTCCACTCATATCTGTCATACACAAATTTATGACAGTTTTTATTTGACTTTTCCAGCAGACTGCTTTTCTGCATGTAACAAGGAACCCATTTTAAACCAGTTTAAACAGTGATCAAGCATCACAGATTCATGTAACTAAAATAATCCAGAGGTTAGATGTGTTTCAGGCACAGTTTGATTGAGGCTCAGGCTCAGTGTGTGATTCTTTAGGATTTTCCCTCCTCTCAATTTGCCTTTCCTCATGGTAGCAAAATTGGACCAGCAGTTCCAGGCTATTGCAGTTCCAGTTTAAAAAAGATAAATAACCTATGTCCTGTGATGCATTCTAAACTGGCTTAGGTCACATACCTGAACCAATCACTGAAGTGTCCAGGATGAAATGCACTGATTGGCATTGAATCCTAGGATATTACTCTGTGGAACGAAATGGATTCCTAGTAAAGTCAAGGGCATAAAGAGTAAATGTCATAAACCAATCATAAATATCTAGTATAGTTTCTTCCTTTGGGTAGTAAGCATCCATGGACACCTTTCTTCCCACATAACCACTTTCAAAGAGGTCCACACATACATGTATTGAATTGATTTCTCCAAAGGAGAAAAATCTAAATTCTTAGCCAGTTACTGCATTTAGCATTAAGATCTCTAGTTGACATGCAGCCATCTTCAGATCCATCACCCTAGTAGTCTCGTCACCTGCAGTTAAATTATAAACTACCCTTCGCCACAACATACCCAAGATACAATTGTGGAGAAATAACCAGGAAAAAAAAACTACCATTTTAAAAAAGAAGAAAGTAAAAAATATATATATAGTAGTTTCTGATTCAAAGAATATATTGTAAATTGTTAGACAAGGACTCTGCCCTAGCAGTAAAATGAACCTTCTGGTCAGTCAGCCTCTTTTTGTTCTTTAAGAGGGTCTCCCTGGAGACATCTTAAGAGAATACACTTTCTGAGAGATAAAGAACTTTACCAGGGTGCTTCATCTTATGCCATTTCAACTTCCTGGAAGTTGTTCTGGGATTAAACAATCAGTGTTTATTGTTGGCTAGAATTGGACTTTCTTTAATACGGTAGTTCTCAAAGTTTAGCACATATTAGAATCACCTGGAGAACTTGTTAAAATATAGATTGCTAGGGCTCATCAACAGAGATTATGATTCAGTAGGTCTAGAGTGAGGTCCAAAGATTTATATTTTTAACAAGTTCTCACAGGAGACTGATGTTTCTCTTCCTGGGACCCCACACCGAGAATCACTGACTTACAAGTGGCAACTGTGTGAGGCTAGAGTCATTATTTCCTTAACTTTCCTGATAATAAATTTACCTGGAGTGTTTGCTAAAATATAAATTCCTGAGCCTAAGATTTGATGAATCAAAATATCTTGGCAGGTGAGTAGGAAGACCAAGAAAAGCTCTACCAGATGTTACAATTGACTCTTATCACCATCAACAATGATTAGGAAACACTGGTCTAGAAAATTAAGCCTTTTGCAACAATATGGATAGATCTTGAGAGTATTGTGCTAAGTGAAAAAGTCAGTTGCAAAAGGACAAAGAATGTATGTTCCACTCATGTGGAATAAAAAGCAAAAAAGTAACAAAAACTAACAAAGCAAAGAAACTCATAGCTACTAAAAGCAGAACAGTGGTTACCAGAGGAGAAGGGGTAGAGAAGAGTGAATTGAGTAAAAAGGGAAAAAAATATATGATAAAAGAGGGAAACTATACTTTTGGTGGTGATAACACAATAGAGTATACAGCTATCAAATTATAATGTTGTACACCTGAAAATTATATAATGTTATTAAACAATGTTTCCTCTAAATTTAAAAATAAGTATAAAGAAATAATGTTACTCAGGTTCACATAAGGAGACAATGAGCACAAGTACTGTGTTTGGCAGATTGATGGCTCCCTAAGATATCCATGTTCTAATCCCTAAACCCTGTGATCATGGTACCTTAGATAGCAAAAGGCACTTTGCAGATGTGATTAAGTTAACACTCTCGAGATGGGGATATTGTCCTGTATTATCCAGATGGGCTCAGTGTAATCACAAGGCAGAAAGATCAGTCACAGAAGATTTGACAATGGAAGCAGGAGGTGGAGGAGAGAGAGAAGAATGAAAGAGAGGAGAGAAGAGAGAGAGAAGAGCTAGATGGAGAGTTGAAGATGTTATACTGCTGGCTTTGAAGACAGAAAAAGGGAGCTTCAGCCAAGGAATGCAGGAGGCTTCTAAAAGCTAGAAAAAGCAAGGAAACAAATTCTCTCTTAGAGCCATCAGAAGGACTGAAGCTTTGTTGATTCAGTTTAGGCTTTTGAACTCTAGAACTATAATAGAATAAGTTTGTGGGGCATTTTTTCACATTTACTTCAGCTTTATTGAAGTATGATAGACAATTGGTTGCTCATATTTACATTGTACAATTCAATGAGGGTTTTTTTTTTCAATTATAGTTGGCATACAATAATATATTAGTTTCAGTTGTATGGCATAGTGATTAGAGATCTATATAAGTCACAAATGGTCACGCCACTAAATCAGGTAAGTCTCTTCTCCTTTACATATTTTTTACAACACTATTGACTATTTTCCTTATGCTACACATTATGTTCCCATGACTATTTTGTATCTATCATTTGTACTTCTTAATCACTTTGCCTTTTTTCACTGCCCCCTCCAATAACACCTCCCATCCAGTAGCCTTCAAAATATTCTCTGTATCTATGAGTTTGATTCTGTTTTTTGTTGTTGATTTTGTTCTTTAGATTCCACATGTACGTGAAATCATGTGGTCTTTGTCTTTCTCTAACTGACTTCATTCAGTAAAATACCATTTAGGTCCATCGAGGCACTATTTTTTTCCATCTTCTTCCTTTTAGTTGGTGTGTGTCTTTTAATCTGAAATGAGTCTCTTCTAGGCAGCATATGAAGGGGTCTTGTCTTCTTATCCATTCACCTTCCCTATCTTTTGGTTGGAACACTTAATTCTTTTCTATTTGAAGTACTTGCCAATGGATATGTAGTTATTACCATTCTTTATTCATGTTTTTGAAACATGTTTTTTTCTTCTTAAAGAAGTCCCTCCAACAATCCCTGTAATACTGGCTTGGTGTTGATGAATTCCTTTAGCTTATTTCTGTCTGAAGTATTGTTGGTTTTAGATCCTGGATTTTCATCATGTTGAATATTTTGTGCTAAACCCTTCTGTCCTGCATAGTTGCTTTTGAGAAATCAGTGGCCAGTTTAATGGGTGCTTCCTTGTAGGTAACTAACTGCTTTTCTCTTGCTGCTTTTAAGATTTTTCTCTTTGTATTTAATCTTTGGCATTTTAATTATGATGAGTCTTGGCATGGGCCTCTTTGGGTTCCTCTTTCTTGGGACTCTCTACTCTTTTCGGGGTTGTATGTTTATTTTCTTCATAAGTTTAGGAAAGTTTTCCATCATTATTTTTCAAATAGCTTTTCCACTTTATTTTTTCCTTCTCTTCCTTCATGAATCCTTATTAAATGAATGATTTATACTTAATTTTGTCCCAAAGACTCCTTAAATTATTATTATATTCTTGGTTTCTTTTTTCTTGTCCTTCTGATTGGGTGAACTTGGCTTCCCCATCCTCTGTATCAGTGGTTAGATTCTCTTCTTCATCCACTCTGTTAATTTCCTCCAATATATTCTTCATCTCAGATAATGTATTCTTCATTTCTGACTGGTTCCCTTTTGTAATTTCCATTTCAATTTTTATGGTTTTTTTTTTATCTCTTTCTTGAAGTTCTCACGGAATTCATCTATACTTCCCCTAAGTTCATTGAGCATCTTTATAACCAGTGTTTTGAACTCTGCTTCTGTTAGATGCTTGACTCCATTATTCCTGGATCTCTGTTCTGTTCTCTTATATGGTTTCTGCTTCTTTGTCTTCCCATTTTGGCTGCCTTTATGTGCCTGTTTCTATGTACTAATCAAAACTCTTAAGTCTCCCGGTATTATTAGTGTGAATTTGTGTAGTAGGTGTCCAGAGGCACAGTCCTGAGAGGAGTTCAGCTGCAGGTCAAGTCTAGCCCCAGCCTGTGTCCCTTTGGGGACACCTGTTAAGATTCAGCAAGCAATCCACAGATGCTGTTTATAGTTGCCTTAAGAAGCCACATCAGAAACTGAAATCAGCTGCTGCCAGTGTAAATCTTGAGACTGCTCAGCAAGTGGCACAGGACTCGTGGAGGACACAACTGAATGTGGCTTGGGTGGAGTCATGAGTTGGGGGAGGCAGAGTTTCAGGGAATCCTTTGGGTGAAGAAACCTCTGTTATCCAGTTTGATGATGTTTCAGCTATGGTGGCACCTGTGTCCACACACTGGGAGGAGGAAGGGCTCAACAGAAGAGCAATGGGTACCGTCAGCACTTCTTCCCAGGAGAAAGTCTCACCTCTGGCCCTTACTTCAATAACTCAGTATCCTCCTGTAAGTCTCTGGTGTCCCCCGAGCAGCTGATCAGACACTGGTGCTCAGAACATGTGAATCCATAGCCATGAAAGTCCAGTTGCGGACATGGCCTCTTTAAGAGGCATATGTAGCTACTGGTTCCTGCTGCCATAGCCTCTGGCCCACTCAGCCACTAGAGACCAGGCAGCCTCGTGTCTTCTACCAGTCCTACCTCCAACCATTGCAGGGGGATTTCTTATTTCTCTCCCTAGTTGTAGTGCTTCTGTTCATCTAGACTCCCCAGGCAAATCTGCTTGCTTTTGCTCTGTGTTTCCACCTCTACTTTGATGTGGTCTCAAGAAGGATTGAGCAAAGCTTCTATCATCTATGCCATTTTGTCCAGTCGCGTGTGTGTGTATGTGTGTGTGTGTTTTAAGGAAATAATGTTAAAGACGGGCAGGGGAAAAAAATGTAACATACATAGTATCCTCCATTAGGCAATCACTAGATCATACAGTTGAAATTCTACAGTCCAGGAAAAGGTGGAATTACATATTCAAAATGTTAAAAGATAAAAATTGTCAGACAAGAATCCTTTATCCATCATAGTTATCCTTCAGATATGAAGGAGAAATGAAGATATTCCCAATAAAAATCTGCAGGAGTTTACCATGACTGTACTTGCTTTGAACAAAATGGGGAAAGGAATTTTCCAGCTGAAATTAAAAGACACTAATCAGCAACATGAAAACATATGAAGGTACACAACACGCAGGTCAAAATGAAAAATATACAGTCAGACTTACAAAACTGTTACTCTATGCTAGGATGGTGTGTTAAAAACTCAACTATAGTATAAAAGTTAAAGGACATGAGTACTAAAAATAATCATGGTTACTATAAATTGTTAACAAATACACAACACGAAGTGGGAAATTTTGATATCAATAATGTAAAAGGCAGAACTAAAAGGGTGGATGGAGCCTTTACAAGCAATTGAAGATAAGTTGCCATCAGACTAAAATGAACTATTTTTCTGTAAGATGTTTTATGTATACCCCAATGGAAAACAAACAACAACAAAAAGAAAGCAATTAATAAGATGACATTAGTAAGTCCTTACATATGAATAATAAATATCAATGTAAATGAATTGAATTTGCCAATCAAAAGTTACAGAGCGGTTGGATGGTTAAAAAATAAGACCTCACTATGTGCTGTCTACATTAAAGACATACATAAAGTCAAAGTGAAGAGATGGAAAAAGGTATTACATGCAAATGAAAACAAACAGAAAATGGGAGGGAACTATACTCATATCAGACAAAATAGACTTAAGCCAAAATGATAACAAGAGACAAATAAGATCATTATAATGATAATAAAAGGAGCAAGGAAGATAAAACAATCACTATATGCACCAAACATAGAAGCATCTAAGTATCTTAAGCAAATACTACCAGTTATTAATGAGGGAATAGATAACAATACAATAATAGTAGAGGACTTCAATACCCCACTTTCAACAATGGATACATTATCCAGACACAATATCAACAAATGTTAGAATTGGACCATAACTTAGTCCAGTTGACTTACAAGACATATAAGAAATTTTCATCCAACTGCAGCAGAACACACATTCTTTTCAAGTGCACATGGAACATTTTTTGGGATAGATCATCTGATAGGACACAAAACAAGTCTTAGCAAATTTAAGAAGACTGAAATTATATTCTTTTCTGACTATAATGGTATGAAACAAGAAATCAACAATAGGAAAGCTAGAAAATTTACAAATATGCAAAAACTAAACACTTTTGAACAATCAACCAGTCAAAGAAGAAATCAAAAGGAAAATAAAAATTACCTTAAAATAAATAAAAATAAAAACGACATATCAAAACCTGTGGAATGCTGCAAAGTAGTTCTGAGAGCTAAGTTTGTAGAGATGAATGCATATATTTAAAAAATGGTGGTGGTGGTGGTAGTATTAGTAGTAGTAGTAGTAGTAGTAGTAGTAGTAGTAGTAGTAGTAGTAGTAAACTTCAATATCCCAATGCCAGCAATGGATAGATCATCAAGACAGAAAATTAACATGGAAACAATGGACCTGAACTATACATAAACCTAATATTCATCTATATAAAATGCCCATCCAACAGCAGCAGAATTCGCATTATTTGTATTGAAAACGTCCTCAAGAATAGAGTGTATGCGAGGATTCAGAACAATTCTTAGCAAATTTAAGAAGGTTGAAATCATACCAAGAATATTCTTTCCAATCGCAAAAAAATATGAAACTAAAAATCGACAGTATGAGGAAATCTGGAAAATATACAAGTATGTGGAAATTTAGAAAATACTCCTGACAACCAATGGACCAAATGGGAAATCAAAGAATATGTTGAGAAAGAAAATTAAAATGAAAACACAACATATTAAAACCTATGGGACCCTGCAAAAGTAGTTCTGAGAGCAAAGATTATAGCAATAAATACATAAATAAATTAGAAAGACTCAAACAAAAACCTCGTTTTACATCTTAATGAACTAGAAAAATAGAAACAAATTGAGCCCAAAGTTAGCAGAAGGAAGGACATACTAAAAGTCAGATCAAAATAAATGAAATAGAAACCAGAAAACAATAGTAAAAAAAGCTCAAGGAAACTAAGAGCTGGTTAAAAATAAAAGTGGCACAGTTTTATCAAGACTAAGAAAAACTAAGACAAAAAGATAGGATCAATTATATAAAATTTAAAATGAAAGAGGAGAAATTATAGCTGACACTACAAAAATACATAGAATCATAAGAGACTACTATAAACAATTATATGCCAACAAATTAGATAATTTAGGAGAAATGGATAATTTCATAGAATCATATAACCTACCAAAACAGAACCAGGAAGAAATAGAAAGTCTGAACAGATCAATAATGTGTAAAGAATTTGAATTAGTAATAAAAAATATTCCAAAACAGAAAACCCCAGGACCACATGGTTTCATTGGCAAATTTTACCAAACTTTTAAAGAAATAACATCAATCCTTCACAACTTATTCCAAAAAAAAAATGTACAGAAGTAAACATTCCAAACTCATTCTGAGGCCAACATTACCCTGATATCAAAGCCAGACAAAAATTCACAAGAAAATAAATCTATAGACCAATATCCCTGGTGAACAGGGATGCAAAAATTCTCAACAAAATATTAGCAAACTAAATTTAGAAACTAATTAGAAGGATTATGCACCATGATCAAGTGGGATTTATCCCTGGGATGCAAGGATGTTTTGACATATGCAAATCAATAAATATAATACAGCACATTAATAGAATAAATGATAAAAGTAATGCGATCGTCTAAATAGATGAAAAAAGGATTTGAAAAAAATATAATATCCCTTTGTGATGCATGCTTTAACAAATCAGATACAGAAGAAACATACTTCTCAATAACAAAGACCATGTACAATAAACCCAAGGCTTACATTATACTCAATGGAGAAAATTTGAAATCTTTCTAATATGTGGTGGAACAATACCAGGATGTCCACTCTCACTACTCTTGTTCGACATTAATGAAAATCCTTTCTAGAGCAATCAGGCAAGACAAAGAAATTGATGGAATCCAAAGCAGAAAGGAAGAAGTGAAATTGTTTTTATTTGTGGATAATACAATCTTATAAATTAAAAATCCCAAAGACTCTTCTCAAAAAAAAAAAAAAAAACCCGTTGGATTTAATAAATGAATTCAGTAAAGCTGCAAGACATAAAATAAATACACAGAAATTAGTTGCATTTCTATACATTCACAATGAACTATTTGAAAAAGAATTAAAGAAAGCTATCCTATTCACAACATCTAAAACAATGAAATATCTAAGAAGTGAAAGATCTGTATGATGAAAACTGTATGTTGAAAGAAATTCAAGAACACAAGACAAATGGAAAGACATAGGCTGAACATGAACTGAAGGAGTTAACATCATTAAAATGCCCAAACTACCCAAAGCTATTTACAGAGTCAACACAATCTTTATCAAAATTCCAGCGAAAATTTTTTTTTGCAGAAACAAACAAAAAACAATCCTAAAATTTGTATGGAACCAAAAAAGACCCCAAGTAGGCAAAGCAAACATGAAAATAAAGAAGAAAACCGAATCACACATTTCCTGATTTTAAATTATTTTACAAAGCTATAGTAATTACATTAAATAATGAAATAAAAATAGGTGCATAAAGCAATAAAATAAAATAGAGAATACAGATTTAAACCCCTGCATATACAGCCAACTAATATTTTACAAGAGAGCCAAGCCAATGGGAAAAGAATAGTCTCTTCAACAAATGGTATTCAGAAAACTGGAGAATCACATGCAGAACAGTGAAATTGGACCCCTATCATACATCAGTCACAAAAATTAATGGATTAAACACTTAAATATAAGACTTGATTATAGTAAAACTCCTAGAAGAAAGTATAGCGAAGTAGCTACTTGACATTAGTCTTGGCAATGGTTTTTTTGGTTATGACACCAAAAGCACAAGCAACAACAACAACAAAATTAAGTGGCAAAACATCAAACTAAAAGCACTGTAGAAGAAACAATTAAAATAAAAAGACAATATGTGGTATGGAAGAAAATATCTCCAAATGATGTATTGGACAAAGGGTTAATATCTAAAATTTATCAAGTCCTCATACAACCCAATAAAAATGTGATTAAAAAAGAGACAGAGAAGTGATGTCAGAAGAATGGCACTGAAAGGGGTTCCCTTGATTTCTTTCCCTGAAATTACAAAAACCTGAACAGCTACAATCCAACAAAAAAATACCCCGCCTAACACACAAACACATCTGAGAGATCTCCAGATCAGAACATCTGAAAGTGAGCATATTGGGCAAGCAAAGGATGAAGAAAGGGAGAGGAGCAGAGACGGGTGCCACAGATGCAGCCTGGATCTCCCTGTGGAACTTGGAGATAGGGGTGGAATCCAGTTGTGGTGTGCACTCTGTAGCGCTGAGCATTTCTGCCTGAGTGATCCGCACATACTATGCAGGTGGAACCCATTGATCAGAGCGAAGACAGAATACAGAGGGGCGACAGCTGTATTCTATCAACTGCCATTGTCAGACAGAAGGCTGGGTCATGGAGCCTGGTCACCTCCCCCACTCCCAGAGCTAGCAGCAGGCCCTGAGGGAAACTGCAGTAGTGAGTGTTGGGCTGCAGAGCAGAAAGTCTGCAACAATTGAGAAGATGAAAATGATGGCCGGTCCCAGTAATGAGAGTGGAGATCTGGAGGCCAGGTGGCTAAAGCTTGGCAGTCAGCATTACTGGAAGTAAAAATTCCGTAGGCAACCCAGGGGCATCTCCCAACTCATAACACCCCCACCCATACAGGTTGACTGGGCAGAGGCACTGGGGCACTTAAGGCAGTACAACACTGTATCTAGCCACTGGAGCAGCATTGGAACTTTAGGGGCTATTTAAAAGCTCAGAGCTGCATTTCCCATCACATTCACCCACAAGAGTAGAGCCGTGGGACTCAGGTGACTCAGTCACAGAGAAGACACACACCTCCCCAGGATCTAAAGGGCTTATTTATTTATTTATTTATTTTTGACTACACAAAAGAGGTCCAAGAGGCCTGGGGAGTACAGGAAGCTTGTGTGACACCTACTGAAAAACAAAACAAAACAAAACAAAAATCAAAGAAAAACATCTTATCAATCTGCTAAAGAGAGGTCACTCTCAATATTATTATTATTATTTTTTAAGCAAAGTACATTTCCATAGATGCCTAGGCAAAGAAATAATCCATCAAATATCATGAACAACTAGGGTGACAAGACAGCTCAGAAAGAAAATAAAAAAAAAATCCATAAAATAAAATTAAAGGTTTAGAAATAGGCTATTTAATTGACAGAATTCAAGGCTGCATTTCAGAAAAGAAAAATGAAAGCGTTTCATTAAAATTCTGATAGGCAGATTATTGAACTCAGAAACAAAATCAGTGAAAACAGAACAACATGACCAAAGAGAATAAAACTTTTAAAATGAGCCAAATAGAACTTCGGGCGATGAAGAAATTGAGAGAGAGAGAGAGAGAGAGAGAGAGAGAGAGAGAGAGAGAGAGATTAAGAATAAAATAGCGAGTTTAGGAAATAGAGCTGACCAGATAGAAGAAAGAATTCGTGATTTTGAAGACAGAAATCTGAAAATGGCACAGATGGAAGAAAAGAGAGACTTGAATGAAAAAAAAAAATGAAAAGACTACAAGAACAGTCTAACACCATCGGAAAGAGCAATATAAATAATGGGTAAATTAAGAATGACATCAGAAACATGGCAGCATGAGAGATCTCTCCGGATCTCTCCCCTTGAAATAACAATAAGCTGAACATCTACAACTCGACAAATAACACCCATCCTACACACAATCGTGTCTGAGAGATCTGTGCATCAGAGCATTGGAAGGTTGGAATTGTGTAAGTCTAGCAGGTAGATTGAAAGAAAGAAAGGAAATTCTATATGCAGCTGGAGTTCTCTGTAGGAGGAGGAGGAGGGGAGATTTCACAGCCATTTTTCTCCCAACAATGCTGCCAGAGTGATAAGCATGTTCCACGCAGCAGAGCCCAAGGATCAGGTCAGAGAGCAGAATGGGAACTGAGTGAGGAAGGGTGACAGCTGCGTCTTAGCAGCCACTGTTGAGAAGGAGGCTGAGACACAGAGCCTAGCAGTAACCACCTCCCACCAACCCAAAGCGCATCTTTCCTCCACCCCATATACTCCCAGACTTGGCACGACGGAGCCCGAGGGGAATTTGCACAACCAATACTGACACACACTACAGCCAGTACCAGAGACAGGCATGGTGATATTGAAGCAGGATAGCTGAAACCTGGGGTACAACTCTATGGGATGGGAAGCAGCCACATATACCAAGGCCTCTCCTAATTAACTTCACCTTCACCTAGTCGAGCTGAGTGGAAAGGAAGCAGTGGAACATTGCATCTGACTGTTGGGTCAGTAAAGGGACTTTGGGGCCTCTTCAGAGTCCCAGACCCACATTTCCCTTTGCACCCTTTCTTGGGGGTGAAGCCCTGGGACAAAGCTAACCCAATCATAGAGAAAGTATACAGCCTACCCCAGAGAAAGGAGCATTTTTAGCCTCAAAGCAGACACCCAAGAGGCTTGTACGCCACCTACTGGAAATCAAAAGAAAATCCCCTTCTTATCATCAACCTAAAGAGAGATTACTACATAATGAATTTTCTTTTAGAAAAATACACTCCTATTAATGGATGGAGAAATAGTCCATCAAATGTCAAAAACAACCAAGATGACAAGACCGGTCAGAAAGAAAGTGAAAATCTCCAGAAAATAAGCTTAAAGACATAAAAATGTGCAATTTAAATGACAGAGAATTCAAGATTGCACTTCTGAAAAAACTCAATGAGATACAAAAAAAAAAAAAAATTGACTGACAATTCCAAGAAATTAGAAACAAAATAAATGAAAAAAATGAGTACTTTAACAAGAAGATTGAACCCTTAAAAAAGAACCGAATAGCACTTCTGTAGAAGAAGAACACATTAAAAGAGTTGAAGAATGAGGAGGATAGGAAAAAAAGGCATAGACGATAGAGGCTTTGTTCATCCCTCTTGCAACCAAATCAAAGTTGTAACAGAAAAATGGAGAAAAGAGCAGGGAAAGACACCTGGGATCTAGATGAACAGAAGCACTACAACTAGAGAAAGAAATAATCAAACTGCAAAAATAGAAGGTAAGAGAGGGCGAAGATGAGAGGCTGCCCGGTCCCAACCAGCTGAGTGGGACAGAGGCTGGGCAGCGGGAGCTGGCATATACAGATGCATCTTAAAGGGGCTGTGTCTCTGAGCACCAGCACAGGGTCAGCAGCAATGGGGAGTACCTGTGACTTACAGAGGGATACTGAGTTGTAGTAGTGAGGGCTGGAAGCAAGGGTCTCCCCCAAGCAGAAGTGATCGTGGTATTCATTGTTCCTCTGTTGAGTCCTTCCCCACCCACAAGTGTGCGGACACAGTGCTACCATAGCTGAGAAGTCATCACACTGGATAACAGAGGTCACTCAGTCCAGAGGATTCCATGAAACTCCACATCCCCCAACTCGAGACCTTGCCCAAGCCACACCCAACTGTGTCCTCAGTGAGTCTGGTGTTCTTTGCAGAGCAGCTCTATGACTCATGTTGCTGGCAGCTGTCCTCATTTTCTGGTGTAGTTTCTTGAGGTAACTATAAACACAGCATCAGAGGATTGCTTGCTGAATCTTAACAGGTGGCACTGGAGGGGCGCAGCTTGGGGCTAAACTTGGCTTGCAGCTGAACCCCTTTTAGGACTGTGCCTCTGGACACCTACTACACAAAACCATACTGATAAGACTGGGAGACTTAGGAGCTTTGCTTACTACATAGAAACAGACACAGAAAGGCAGCCAAAATAGGAAGAAAAAGAAGCAGAAACCATGTGAGAGGAGAGAACAGAGATCCAGGAATAATGGAGTCCAGCAATCTAACAGATGCAGAGTTCAAAACACTGGCTATAAAGATGCTCAATAAACTTAGGGAAAATGTAGATGAATTCAGTGAGAACTTCAACACTTCAACAAAGAGATAAAAGAAAAACAGAAAAATGGAAATGGAAATTATAAAAGGGAACCAGTCAGAAATGAATAATACATTATCTGAGATGAAAAATATATTAGAGGAAACCAACAGAATAGAAGAAGAAGACAATCAAAACACGGATATAGAGGATGGGGCAGCCCAGGACACCCAACCAGAACAGGAACAAAAAAGTAACCAAGAATATAATAAATGAGTGACGTCAGAAACACAGAGGAGTGAGAGATGTCCTCCGATCTCCTCCCTTGAAACAACAAGATGAACATCTAAAACAAACAAACAAACAAAAAAAAAAACAAAAACAAAAAACAGCTAAATCGCACACCAGCACATCTTAGCATAGGATCTGCGCATAAGAGCTACCACAGATCAGAAACCCGAGAATCTGGCTGTAGAATGGGAGAAACAAAAAGGCTGCTCCATGCAGGAGAAGGGAGAGGGGATAAGATGCTGCTGTTTTCCTGAACAACCCTGCCTGAGAGAGCTGTGAGCTCCACGCATCTGTCAGCAGTGCACAGGCAACAGGGCAGAAAAGCAGAGAAGTGGGGAAGGCAAAGAAGCAGGGATGGCAAAGAAACAACAGTTGATTATTATCAGCCACGGTGACAAAAGCTCAAGCTAAGTGGCAGACCCTATTCTCCAATCCAGAGGATCCCTCCCCCCATATCCTCCAAGACCAAACATCACGGAGCACCAGAGGAATCTGACTAAATGCTACCAAAACTGTCACTAACACTGACATGGACCAACACTGAGAGTAGTGAGTGTGACTGAATATCAATAAGAAAAAAAGGCATTATGGAAATTACATATGAAGTAGGGATCCAAGCGCTTTAGAACACCTCCTGGAAACAAAAAGAAAAACACCTTCTTTACAACAGGCTAAAAAGAGACCTTTATATAATAAATCTTCTTTCTGGAAAAAAAGCAGAATACACTTCCATTAATGCCCAGGCTGAAAAATAGTCCCTTGAACACCATAAACAACCAAGGTGACAAGGCAGCTCAGAAATAAACAGAAAAATCTCCAGAAAATAAGCTTAAAGACATAGAAATATGTGACTTAAATGACAGAGAACTCAGGATGGTACTTCTTAAAAAAAGTCAGTGAGAACCAAAACTATTCATATCAACAATTCAGTAATTCAAAAAACTAGATGAGCAGAATGAGTTCTTAGCAAGGAGATTAAAACCCTCAAAAAAAAAAACAGAATAGAACTTCTGGTGATAAAGAACACACTGCAAGAGCTGAAAAATGAAATAGCAAGCTTGGGAAACAGAGTCAACCAAATGGAAGAAAGGACCAGTGATATCAAAGACAGAAATCTAGAAATAAACCAGAAGGAGTAAGAGAGAAACCAAAGAAGGAAAAATAGTTAAAGAGAAATACAAGAACTAGCTGACGCTATCAGGAGAGGAAACATAAGACTAATGGCATTCTCCAAAGAGGAGGAAAAGGCAGGGATTAGAAAGCATTTTCAGACAAATAGTTGACGAGAATTTCCCAAATCTAAGGAATGAGCTTTGAATTCAAGAAGTCAACAGAACACCCAATTATACCAACCCAAAAAGTCCTTCACCAAGATACACTGTATTAAAATTATCAAAAATAGACGACAAAGAAAGAATTCTCAAGGCAACCAAGGAAAAGAAGACAGTAAACTATAAAGAAAAATCCATTAGATTATCGTAGGACTTCTCAGCAAAAACCTTATAAGCAAGAAAGGAGTGGAATCAAATATTCAAACTATTAAATGAAAGTAACTACAAGACAAAAATAATGTATCCAGCAAAGCTCTCCTTTAGGTATGAAGGAGAAATAAAGACCTTTCCAGTCATACAAAAATTGAAGGAAGTCTCCACTACAAGGCTTGCATTATAGGAAATACTGAAAGGGGTCAGCTCACATAAAACAAAACGACCAAAAAAAAGACATAACTAGGAGTAAGGTGACTAGTACGCAGATAGAAGCAGAGGAGGGTGACCCTTACTAAGAACAAGGTATTACAAACTTAAATAATAAGAAGAGATTTTCTATAGCAACATAATAATGAATGTTCATCGTACAAAGGGACAAATTGAGACAACAATGACTGAAAAGTGGATTTTCAAAGATTCAGATTCACAAAAGAGAATGGAGATAAGGCACAAACAGAAGAAAATGGACTATCGTATATAGATAACTATTCTCTACATATCCGTAATGGTAACCACACACCAAAGATTGAAAAATGAGTATGTAACATATAACAAAAAGGTCAAGAGAAAAAAACCACAAAACCCAAGCAAAAAAAAAAAACCAAAAAACCAAAAAAACAACAATAAAAAAAAAAAACAGACACATAAGGAAAAGGAAGCAATGGAAACATCAAATTACGAGAAAGCAAAAGACAAAATGGTAATAGGAAAACTTCATATTTCAATAATCACTCTAGGTGTAAATGCACTGAAGTCACCAATAAAAATGCAGAGTTGTAGATAGGGTCAAAAAAAAAAATCCAACCATATGCTGCCTCCAGGAGATGCATCAACTCTAAGTAAAAAGATAGAAAATATATTTCAAGCAAATGGCATTCAGAGAAAAGCAGTAGTGGTACTAATATTGGAAGAAATAGACTTCGACGTAAAAAATGTAAAGAAAGATACTGAGAGACACTTCATAATCATAAAGGGAATCGTGCACCATGAAGACATAACACTTCTTAATATCTGCGTTCCCAATAAAGGAGACCCAAATATATAAAGCAATTACTAACAGAACTAAAGGGAGAAACAGATCAAAACACTATAATAGTAGGGGATCTAAATAGCCCACTGTCAGATATGGACAGATCATCCAAACAGAAAATCAATGAGGAAAAAAACATCCTGAAAAGACACATTAGACCAACTGTACATAATAGACATTTACAGAGCCTTTCATCCCAAAATGGCCACTAATACATTCTTCTCTAGTGCACACGGAACATTCTCAAGAATTGACCACAGACTGGGACACTGAAATAGCTTCAACAAATATAAGAGGATTGAAATCATACCAAATATATTCTCTGATCATAGTGCTTTGAAGCTGGAGATCAACTGCAAAAAGAAAGAAGGATGAACCACAATTACATGGAGATTAAAAAACATGCTACTTAAGAATGACTGAGTCAGAGAGGAAATAAAGATAGATCAAGAAATACATAGAAATGAATGATAATTATAGAACATAACATCAAAACTTTTAGAACACGGTAAAAGTGGTAATAAGAGGAAAGTTCATATCATTACAGGCCTATCTCAAAAAACAAGAATGAGCCCTAATACACAACCTAATGCTTCATCTTAAAAAAGTAGAGAAGGAAGAACAAATGAAGCATAAAATCAACAGAAGGAAATAAACAAAAGTAGAGCAGATTTAAATGAAATTGAAAATAATAGAAAAAATAAATGCAACAAAGAGCTTTTCTTTGAGAAGTTATATAAAATTAACAAACCTCTTGCTAGACTCATAAAGAATAAAAAGAAAGGAAACAAATAAACAAAATCAAGGATGAAAGAGGGGAAATTACAACAGACACCGCAGAAATACAAAGGATCATACAAGAAGTCTATGAAAAATTATATAACACCAAATTTAATAACCTAGAAGAAATAGACCAGTACTTAGAAAGATACAACCTTCCTAGGCTTGAATCAAGAATATCTGGAAAACCTAAATAGACTGATCAGCACAAATCTACTAAAAAGTAAAAGTCCAAGACCAGTTGGCTTCACCAGTGAATTTTATCATACATTCAAAGATTTAATACATATTCTCCTCAAACTCTTCCAAAAAGTCAAAGGGGAGCAATGACTTACTAACTCATTTTATGAGGCCAATATCATCCTGATAACAAAACCTCATAAAGATAACAGAAAAAAAAGAAACCTACAGACCAATATCTCTCAACACAGAAGCAAAAATCCTAAAGAAGATACTAGCGAACTGAATACAGCAACATATTAAAAAAATTATACACCAGGATTAAGTGGGCTTTATCCCAGGGGCCCAACACATGCAAATTGATTTATGTGATACACCACATAAATAAATTTAAAAATAAGAATCATATAATCATATCAATAGATGCAGAAAAAGCCTTCAACAAGATACAGTATCCATGTATGATCAAAACACTTAACAAAATCAGTACAGAAGGAAAGTATCTTAACATAATAAAGGCCATATATGACAAACCCTCAGCCAACATTATACTTAATGGTAAAAAACTAAAAACCTTCCAAGATCAGGAGAAACACATGGCTGTCCACTCTTGCCACTGTTATTCAATATAACATTGGAGGTCCTAGCAAGTGCAATCAGACAAGAGAAAGGTATACAAAGCATCCAAACAGGAAATGAAGCCATACTGTCACTATTTGTGGATGACATTATTCTCTATACAGAAAACTCCAAAAGAACTCTAGTAGAAACAATAAGCAAACACAGTAAAGTTTCTGGAGACGAAATCAATGTTCAAAAATTCATAGTGTTCCTATACTCTAATAATGAAGTATCAGAAAAAAGAAGTGGAAAAAATAATTCCTTTTGCAATTGCAACAAAAAGAATAAAATACCTAGAACTTAATTTAACGAAACATGTGAAGGACTTTTATAATGAAAACTATTAGACCTTATTTAAAGAAATTGAAGAAGATACAAAGAAACGGAAAGATTGGAAGAATCAGCATAGTTAAAATGACCTTAATATCTAAAGCACTATACAGATTTAATGCAATCCCCATCAAAAGCTCACTGGTATTTTTTTAAAGAAATAGAACAAAAAAATCATCAGCTTTGTATGGAAACACAAAAGACCCCGAATTGTCAAAGTCATCCTAAGGAAAAAGAAAAAAAAGAAAAAAAAAAGAGAAGGGTGACATCACTTTGCCCGACTTCAATTTATACTACAATGTGACAATATTCAAAATGCCATGGTATTGGCAGAAAAACAGTACACAGACCAGTGGAACAGAATTGAGAGTTCAGAAGTAAACCCATATTTATATGGGCAAATAATTTTCCACAAAAAAAGTCAAAAACATACAGTGGAGAAAGGAAACCCTCTTTAATAATTGTTGCTGGGTAACCTTGAAAGCCACCTGCAAAAGAATGAAACTAGACTGTTGTCTATCATCACACACCAAAAGTAACTCGAAATGAATTAAGGACCTGAATATAAAACTTGAAACAATAAATTACATAGAAGAAAATACAGGAATTAAACTCATGGACCTTGGACTTAAAGAGTATTTTATGAATTTGACCTCAAAGGCAAGGGAAGGAAAACCAAAAATAAATTAATGGGACTACATCAAACTATAAAAGGTTTTGCACAGTGAAAGAAACCATCAACAAGGTAGTCAACAAGGTAAAGAGACAACCATATGTATGAGAGAAGATATTTGCAAGCAGTGCCTCCAATTAGGGCCTAATATCCAAGATATACAAAGAACTCATACAACTGAATAACAACAAAATACAAATGATCAAATTAAGAAATAGGCAGATGATGTGAATGGTCACTTCTCCCAAGAAGACATACAAATGGCCAAAAAACATATGAAAAGATCCTCAACATCGTTAGCTGTTAGGGAAATGCAAATCAAAACCACAATGAGATACCATCTCACAACTGTTAGAGTAGCTATAATCAACAGGACAAGTAACAACAAATGCTGGAGACTATATGGAGAAAAAGCTACCCTCATACACTGCTTATTGGACTGCAAACTGGTACAGCCACTATGGAAAACAGTGTGGAGGTTCCTCAAAAAATCTAAAAAAGGATCTACCATATGACCCAGCAATCCCTTTACTGGGTATTTACCCCAAAGACTTGAAAACCCATATCCGAAATGATATTTGCACACTGATGTTCATAGCAGCATTATTCACAGTGGCTGGGACATGGAAGCAACCAAAGTGTCCTACAATAGATGATTGGATAATGAAGCTGTGGTATATATATATACAATGGAATATTACTCAGCCATAAGAAGAGGTGAAATACTGCCATTTGCGACAATAGAGATGGACCTCTAAATAATCATGCTAAGCAAAATAAGCCCGACAGAAAAAGCTGAAAACCACATGATGTCACTTTTCTGTGGGATATAAACCTGAAAGCAGCAAACGAAGTGGACAAATAATACTTATGTCAGACAAAATAGACTTTAACACAAAGGCTATGAGAAGAGACAAAGAAGGACTCAGTAATCCCACTTCTGGGTATTTATCCAAAGAAACCCAAAACACTACTTCAAAGGGACTCGTGAATTCATATGTTCATAGCAGCATTATTTACAATAGCCAAGATGTGAATGGATAAAGAAAAGATGGTATGTATATGCAATGGAATATTATTCCGCCATAAAAAGAATGAAATCATGCCATCTGCAACAACATGGATGGTCCTAGAGGGTATTGTGTTGAGCGGAATAAGTCAGACAGAAAGACAAAAGCCATATGATTTCACTTACATATGGAATCTAAAGAACAAAATAAGTGAACAAACAAAACAGAAACAAACTCATAGATACAGAGAACATTTTGATGGTTGCCCAATGGGAGGGAGATTGGGGAGGTGGGTGAAAAAAGGGAAGAAATCAAGAATTACAAATTGGTATTTACAAAATAGTAATGGGATGTAAATTATAGCATAAAGGATATAGTCAATAATATTGTAATAACTATATATGATGTTAGATGGGCATTAGATTTATTGGTCTGATCACTTTGTAAGTTATATAAATGTCTAATCACTATCTTGTACATTTAAAACTAATACAATATCGTTTGCCAACTATAATTGGAAAATTTTAAAAATATTTTAAAAAAACATGTGAGTATAATGTTAGCTGTGAGTGTGTCATATATGTCCTTTATTATGTTGAAGTATGTTCTCTCTATACTTTAGTTTGTTGAGTTTTTATCATGGAAAATGTTGAATTTTGTCAAATGCTTTTTATGCATCTTCAGAGATGATTATATAATTTTTCTTCAATTTGTTAATATGATACATCATATTTATTGATTTGTTTGTGTTGCACAAATATGCATTCTAGGGATTTACACATTTGATCATAGTGTATGATATTTTTAATGTGGTGTTGAATTTGTTTTGCTGGTATTTTCTTGAGAGTTTTGCTTCTATATTAGTGTTATCAGCCTGTATTTTTCTTGTAGTATCTTTGTCTGGTTCCAGTATCAGAGGAATGCTGGCTTCATAAAATAAGTTTATGGGTTAGAACTATTATGTGAATTCAACAAAGTTGCAGGATACAAAATCAATATACAGAAATCTGTTCTATTTCTGTATACTTATAATAAACAATTAGAAAGAGAAATTAAGAAAACAATCTCATTTACAATTACATCAAAAAATAAAATAAAATACAGAGGAATAAATTTAACCAAGGAGGTGAAATCCTGTATATTAAAAACTTCAAGACATTAATGATAGAAATTTAAAAAGACACAAATTAATGGAAAGATATTCTGCACTCATGAATTGGAAGAATTAATATTGTTAAAATGTCCATACTATCCAAAGAAATATCTAGATTCAATGCAATCCTTACCAAAATTCCATGAATTTTTTCACAGAAATAGAACAAACGATCTTTAAATTTGTAAGAAACCACAAAAGACACCAAATCGCCAAAGCAGTCTTGAGAAAGAACACCGTTGGAGGCATCACACTTCCTGATTTCAAATGATATTACAAAACTATAGTAATTAAAATAGTATGGTATTGGCATAAAGACAGACATAGTACAATGGAATAAAATATGGAACCAGAAATAAACCCACACATATATGGTCAGTCAAAGAGGCCAAGAATATACTTTTAAAAAATTTAACTGAGTAAATTTTTAAATTAAAGTTATTGGGGTGACATTTGTTAATAAAACTATATAGATTTCAAGTGTACAATTCAATAATATGTCATATGTATATTGCATTACGTTCACCACCCAAAATTAAATTTCCCCTGTCACCATATATTTGACTCCCTATACCCTTATCTATGTATCCCCCGTCCCTCTAGTAACCACTAAACTGTTTTCCATGTCCATAAGTCATTGTTTCTCTTGTTCCTTTGTTGCTTTCAATTTTATATCCCTCATATGAGTGAAATCATATGGTTCTCAACTTTGACTTATTTTGGTTAGCATGATAATTTCCAGATCCATCCATGTTTTCACAAAGGGCAGTACTTTATCTTTTCTCATGGCTGAGTAATATTCCATTGTATATATGTAACACATCTTCTTTATCCAGTCACTTATCGAAGGGCATTTTGGGTATTTCTTGAATAATAGTGCTATGAACATCAGGGTTAGAAGAAAACATAGATACTAAATTCATAAACCTTGATTTAGAAAAAATTGTATGTATTTGACCTCAAAGTCAAGGAAGTAAAAGCAAAAATAAATGAATGGGACTATAACTGAGTAAATTTTAAAGGTCTTATTGCCTTTATTCAAGGATTCATGAATGAGGCAAGCATCCCATATAGCAGATTAAAAGGAGCTGTACAAAATGAGACTTTAATAGGCAGAAGGGAAACAGGACAAGGAAGTTATATTAGCGAAAAGTGGATCCACTGTGGCAGTTACCTTCCCTTAGGGGTCTATCAGCCAGATTACCTTACTAGTGTTGAACAGGTAATTCCAAATTGACTGGCTTAAACTGCATTCCTGGAAGGTGCTAAAACTGTATTTAACTTAGGTATTAAGTCTTGGTTTTGTGACATGGGGCTTAGCATATTTGACTCATTTTGTTTTTGCCTATCTCTTTGTTAATAATATAGTGGAGAAAGGACAGTGTCTTCAATAAATGATGTTGAGAAAACTAAAGAGTCACATGCAAAAGAATGAAACTGGACCACTACTTTACACCATACACAAAAGTTAACCCAAAATTGATTAAAGAGTTGAATGCAGGACCTGAAACCATAAACTCCTAGAAGAAAATATAAGCTGTAAGCTCTCTAACGGTGGAATTTATAATTATTTTTTGGATTTGACACAAAAAGAAAAGGCAACAATAGCAAAAATAAACAAGTGGAACTACATCACACTAAAAAGTTTCTGCATAACAAAGGAAACCATCAACAAAATGAAAAGCAACATATTGAATGGGAGAAAATATTGGCAAATCATATATTTGATAAGGAATTAATATCGAAAACATATAAAGAATTCATACAACTCATTAGCAAAAAAAAAATCTCAATTAAAAATTGTCAGAGGATCTGACTAGACATTTTTTTTTTCCCAAAGAAGACATACCGACTGCCAATAGGTACAAGAAAAGATGATTAACATCACCAATAATTAGGGGAATGCAAATTAAAACCACAATGAAATATCACCTCCCACCTGTTAAAATGACTATTGTCAAAAAGATAACAATTAACAAGTGTTGGTGAAACTGTGGAAAAAAGGGAACCCTTGTGCATTGTTGGTTGGAATGTAAATTGGTTGGAATGTAAATCTCCATAGAAAACAGTATGGAGATTCCACACAAAACTAAAAATAGTACTACCATATGATTCAGAAATTCCAGTCATGGGTATTTATTCAAAGAAAATAAAAACACTAACTTGAAAAGATATATGCACTACCATGTTTATTTTATTACATTTATTTATTTATTTAGCATTATTTACCATAACAAAAGACAGAAAAATCCTAAGTGTGTATGAATAGGTAAAGAAAATGTGTGTGTATGTATACACACACACACAACACTATCATTTAGCCATAAAATAATAAAATCTTATTTTTGATGTGAATAGAACTTAAGGGCATTATGCTAATTGAAAGACAGGGACTATATGATCTCACTTATATGTGGAATCTTAGAAAAGAAAAGCTCATATATACAGAGAACAGATTGCTGGTGGTAGCCGAGAGCAGACAGTGGGATGGGCAAATGAGTGAAGGAAGTCTAAAAGTACAAATTTTCCTCTATAAAATAAAGAAGTCATAGGGATATAATGTGCATCATGGTAACTATAGTTAATAATACTGTGTTGCACATTGTAAAGTACTAAGAGTAGATCTTAAAACTACTTATCACAAGAAAAAATCTGTAAAAATGTATGGTGATGGATGCTAAGCAAATTTATTATGGTTATTGTTTTGCAGTGTATACAAATATCAAATTATGTTATACACCCGAAACTAATGTAATGTGTATGTCAATTATATCTCTTAAAAAAAAAAAGTTTTGGAGTGTTTCCTCATTTTAATTTTGGAAGAGTCTGGGCAAAATTGGCATTAATTCTCCTTTTAATTTTGGTTGAATTTACCTATGAAGCCATTGGAAGGTTCTTAATTACTGATTCAATCTCCTTACTTGTTATTTGTCTGTTCAGGTTTTCTATTTTTTCATTCAGACTTGGTAGGTTGTATGTTTCCCCAAATTTATACACTTCTAGATGCCCAAATTATTGCTGTTTAATTTTTCATAGCAGTTTTTTATGATCCTTTGAAGTTCTATGGTATCAGTTATAATGTCTCTTCTCATTTATTATCTTATTGATTTGAGTTCTCTTTTTTATTTTAAAACTAGATAAAGGTTTGTCTACTTTACCTTTCAAAAATCAGCTATTAATTTAGTTGATCTTTTCTTTTTTAAATTTAAATTAATTTAAATTTATTTATTTTTTCCAGTTTTGTTGAAATATAATTGACCTATAACATTGTATTAATTTAAGGTGTAAAATGTTAATCTTTTCTGCTATTACTTTTCTCTTTCATTTATTTCTTCTCTGATCTTTGTTATCTCACTTCATCTATCTTAGGTTTTTGTTTGTTCTTTCTTTTCTAGATTCTTGAGCAGTAAAGTTAGGCTGCTTATTTGAGACTTTTCCCTTTTCTTAATGTGGACACTTACCACTAATAAACTTCCTTCCTAGCACTCTTTTTGCAGCATCCAATAAGTTTGTTTTTTTTTTATTCCATCTTTATTAGTTGTAAGATATTTTTATTTACCCCCCCCCTTTTTTTATTGTATGGTGTGCGGTGTAAACCTTCTCTTCTCTATGAAATCTTCAGTAATTCTTTTTTATTTTTTTTATTTTTATTAAGTTTATTGGGGTAATATTGGTTAATACAATTACATAATTTTCAGGTGTACATTATAATTTGACATCTGTATATTCTATTGTGTGTTTACCACCCAAAGTCCAGTTTCCTTCAGCTACCATATATTTGATCCCCTTTAGCCACTTCATCCTCCTCCTCCCTCCCTATATTTGACCCCCTTTACCTCCCCCTTCCTCCCCCAACCCCTACCCTCTGGCAACCACTAGTCTATAGTCCATGTCCATGAGTCTCTGTTACCCTGAAGACTTGAAAATCCATATCCGAAAAGATATTTGCACACCGATATTCAAAGTAGCATTATTCACAGTGACCAGGACATGGAAGCAACCGAAGTGTCCTACAATAGATGATTGGCTAAAGAAGCTGTGGTACATATATACAATGGGATATTATTCAGCCATAAGAGATGAAATACTGCCATTTGTGACAACAGGGATGGACCTCAAGATAATCATGCTAAGTGAAATAAGTCAGACAGAAAAAGTTGAATATCACATAATATCACTTATATGTGGGATATAAACCTAAAAGCAACAAAATTTTGATTTCATCTTTACCCACTGGTTGTTAAAAAGAGTGTTGTTTGATTTCCACAGGTTGATGTAAGAAACATCAAAACCTATAGAGAATTTTTATATTTTGTGTTTATTTGAGCCAAAGTGACAACGTACTGAGAAGCAAGATCTCTAGTGCTCTGGAAAATGATAGTTTTGTTGTTCTTTTTATACATTTGAATTAAGGAACGAACTTAAGAAAGATTACATGAAGGTGGGAGAAAATAAGGTGGGGAAATCTCTATGATTGGATTATAAGGTAGTTAACAAGATTATGTGCTCCCTTGAGGGTGGTTATTCTCCTGACGGATCTGAGAAAGAAGATTACTTTAGGCATTTCAAAGGTGTGTTAACCTACATGCACAAGAACAATGGACAGGGCTTGCTAAAGGCAAAATAAGCATTTTATAGGCCTGGAGCAAGACTACCTATTAGGATTTGCCCAATTAAGAATTTATGATCAGATCACCCAGGTACTTTCAGTCACTGGGTTTATCAAATTTATTACAAAACATTTTTCATTCATGCACATATTTGTGAATTTTCCTGTTTTTATCCTGTTATTGATTTTGTTTCATAATATTATGGTTGGAAAATATTCTTAGTATAATACAATCTTTCAAAATTTTCTGAGACTTGTTTTGTGACCTATCATATGACCTATCCTGGAGAACATTCCATGTGCACTTCAGAGGAATATGCGTTCTGTTGCTATTGGACTGAATATTCCATTAATGTCTTCTAGGCCCATTTCATCTAAAGTGTAGTTCAAGTCCAATGTTTCCTCATTGATTGTCTGGATAATCTATCTGTTGTTGAAAGTGGGGTATCGAAGCTCCCTACTGTTATTGTAATGTAGTCTATTAACTACTTTTTATATATTGAATAACCATTTGCAGTTTCTTTTATGCATTTGAAATTAAGGAGAGAATATTAAAAATATTACAAGAAGGTGGAGGAAAGACAGGCAGAGATCAGATAATTAAGATTATGTGCTCTCTTGAGGGTGGTCACATATTAGAAGGAAGGGTCTGACAATAGGCATTTCAAAAGTGTGTTAACCTAGATGCACAGAAACAATGGGCAAGACTTGCTTCAGGTAAAAATAAGCCTTTTACTAAAGAAGTTATAAACTTGGAGCATGACTACCCACCATGATCTGCCCAGTTAGGAATTTATGATCAGATTATCCTGTGAAGTTACTTTCCATAAAACCCCTTTTTGTCATCCACATAATTATATGACAGTCTGTTTTTACAGCTTTTGGCCTAAAGTCTATTTTGTCTGATAACAGCACAGCTATACCTGCTCTATTTTGATTTCCATTTTTGTGGAATATCTTTTTCCATGTCCTCACTTTGAGTCTATGTGTTTACTTCAAGCTGAAGTGAATCTCTTATAGGCAGAATAAACTAGGGTTTTGTTTTTATTTTATTTTATTTTTCATTCAACTACTTTGAACCTTTTGCTTGGAACATTTAATCCATTTACCTTTAAACTAATTGTCAGTAGGTAAGAATTTACTATTGCCACCTTATTAAGTGCTTTACTGCTTTTTTAGTTCCTTTGTTCCTTTTTTGCTGTCTTCCTTTGAGAATTAATAATTTTCCATAGTTATACTATAATCCCTTCCCTTATCTTGTTAATATGTACTGTATATTTTTGCTTTGTAGATATACTGAGGCTTACTTAAACATCTTATGGATATAAGAATTTATTTTAAGTGTATAACAATTTAAACTCAATTGCATAAAAAGTCTTTCCCTTTTTTTTACTGCCTCCATGCTTTGTTTTTGATGTCATATTTCATGTGTTTTAAATTGTGCATCTATTAACAAATAGTTAGGTGTAGCTATTTTTAATACTTTTGTCCTTTGAGCTTTATATTAGCGTTAAGTGGCTAATACCATATTACAGTATTAAAGTATTCTGAATTCGACTATATGCTTACTATTATCGGTGTGACACATAATTTCATATGTATTCATGTTAGTAGTTAACATTCTTTTCTTTCAGCTTGAAAAACTTTCAACATTTCTTGCAAGGCAGGTCTAATGGTGATGAATTACCTAAACTTTTCTTTTTTACTTTTTTTTTTTTGCCTGGTTTTCAAGGATCTTTTTCTTTTAATTACTTTCAATATTCAGTACATTGGTTAGACATTTATATAGTTTATAAAACAATCTCCCTAACTACTCCTTCTCTATTCTGGTTTTCCACCTAGCCAATATATTAATGCTAACTACATTCCCTATGCTGTACTCCCCATCTCCGTGACAATCTATCAGTTTGTACTTCTTTAAACCTTCACCCTATTCTCCCAGCCCCCCAACACCCTCTTCCTTCTGTCTGTCACCAAATTGTTCATTATATTTGTGAGTCTGATTTTGATTAGTTTGTTCTTTTCCTTAGATTCCACATATAAGTGAAATCATATGGTATCTTTCTCTGTCTGACTTATTTCATTCAGCATAATAACCTCTAGGTCCATTCATGTCATTGCAAATAGTAGGATTTCATTTTGTTTAATGGCTAAGTAATATTCCATTGTATATATAAACCATAATTTCTTTATCCAATCGTCTGTTGATGGCATTTAGGTTGCTTCCATATCTTGGCTATTGTAAATAGTGATGCCACAAATAGTGGGGTACATAGATCTTTTCGAATTATTGTTTTGGTTTTCTTTGGATAAATACCCAGAAATGCAATTGCTGGGTCAAAAGGCATATTCATTTTTAATTTTTTGAGAAACCTCCAGACTGCTTTCTATAGCAGCTATACTAACTTGCAATCCCACCAACAATGTATAAGGGTTCCCTTTTCTCCTCATCCTCACCAACACTTGTTCTTTGATTTATTGATAATAGCCATTCTGACAGGTATGAAGTAATATCACATTGCGGTTTTAATGTGCATTTCTCTGATGATTAGTGACCTTGAACATCTTTTCATGTCTACTAGCTGTGACAGACTGCTGAAATGTGAAAAGGTTAAAGGATAATTAAAACCTGAAACCAGACAAAGGAAGTCTATATCTTAGGCCTAGTTTCTGGAACCCCTAACCGCATTCTGTTAATCATGAAACTTGTAACAATGAGCTCATATGCTAACTGCCAATTTTAGCCTGTGTAACCCTGCTTGCTTGCATAGCATGAAAAATAATCAATTGTATATAAGCTGAAAATTACTGTTTGGCCATCGCCCATGAGAATACTGGCTATTGCCCATGGGAACATAGGCAATCACCCATAGGAACATAACATTCTAACAACAAGCTTTCTGCTTCTGTACTCCCCGCTTGCACACCTGACCAGTGGGTTGACAGGTAGTGAATAGGAGAGAAATAGACTTTTGTATTTAAGATAGAATGAAGAATGGGATTTAGGGCTTAAAAACCTTGTATCTTGGCATTTCGGGGCTGCTCCTTTGTGCAGGACAGCTGCCGGCTAATAAACAGCCTTTGAGAGCATACTTGGTTTGGTCTATTCTATACAGGCTACAACACTAGCCATCTGTATTTCCTCTTTGGAAAAGAATCTGTTCAGGTCTTCTGCCCATTTTTTTAATTGGATTGTTTGTTTTTTAGATGTTGAATTGTATGAGTTCTTTGTATATTTTGGATATTAACCTATTATCAGATGTATTAATAGCAAATATCTTCTCCCAATCATTTGGTTGTCTTTTTTGTTGTTGTTGTTGTTGATGGTTTCCTTTGCTGTATAAAACTTTTTAGTTTGATGTAGTCCCATTGGTTTATTTTTTCTTTTGTTTCCCTTGCCCAGAGAGATGTATACGAAAAGAAATTCCTGTTCATAATATCAGAGGGTTTACTGCCTGTTTTCTTCTAGAAGTTTTATGGTTTCGGGTATTACATTTAAGTCTTTAATTCATTTTGAGTCTATTCTTGTATATGATGTAAGAAGGTGGTCCAGTTTCTTTTATTTTGCATGTATCTTTATAATCTTTCCAAAATCATTTATTGAAGAGACTGTCTTTACCCCATTGTGTATTCTTGCCTCCTTTGTCAAATATGAATTGAGCATATGGGCATGGATTTATTTCTGGTCGCTTTATTCTGTTCCATTGATCAATGTATTGTTTTTATGCCAGTACCATGCTGTTTTGATTACTGTAGCCTTGCAGTATAGTTTGATATCAAGTATTGTGATACCTCCAACTTTGTTCTTTCTCAAGATTGCCATGGCTATTCAGGGTCTTTTGTGGTTCCATATAAATTTTAGCATTATTTGTTCTAGCTCTCTGAAAAATGCCATTGATATTTTGATAGAGATTGCATCGAATCTATAGATTGTTTTGGGTAATATGGCCATTTTAATGATGTTGATTCTTCCTACCCATGAGCACGGTATATGCTTCCATTTATTTGTATCTTCTTCAATTTCTTTTCTCAGTGACTTATAATTTTCTGAGAACAGGTCTTTTACTTCCTTGGTTAATTTAATTTTCAGGTATTTTAGACTTTTCGATGCAATCGTAAATGGGATTGCTTTCTTAATTTCTCTTTCTGAAAGTTCATCATTGCTGTATAAAAATGCTACTAACTTCTGAATATTTATTTTGCAACCTGCTACCTTACTGAATTCATTGATCATTTCTAACAGTTTTTTGGTGGAATCTTTAGGGTTCATATATATAGTATCATGTCATCAGCAAATAACAAGAGTTTTACTTCTTCTGTTCCAGCTAGGATACCTTTTATTTCTATTTCTTATCTTATTGTTGTGGCTAAGATTTCCAAAACAGTTTTGAAGAGTAGTGGTGAAAGCAGGCATCTTTGTCTTGTTCCTGATCTTAAGGAAAACGCTTTGAGCTTTTCCCCATTGAGTATGTTAGTTGTAGGATGTTAGTTGTAGGATTGTCATATATGGCCTTTATTATGTTGAGGTACGTTCCCTCTATTCCTACTTTGCTGAGAACTTTTATCATAAATGGATGCTGGGTTTTGTTGAATGCTTTTTCTGCATCTATCGATATGATCATATGATTTTTATCTTTCTATTTGTAATACGCTATATCACATTAATTTATTTTCAGATATTATACTAACCTTGCATCCCAGATATAAATCCAACTTGATCATGGTGTATGATATTTTTTAATGTATTATTGAATTCGGTTTGCTAATATTTTGTTGAGGATTTTTGCATCAATGTTCATAAGAGATATCAGCCTATAGTTTTCTTTTCTTATAATGTCTTTGTCTGGTTTTGGAATTAAGGTAATGGTTACCTCATAAAAGGAGTTAGGAAGCTTTCCTTCTTCTTGAAATTTTTGGAATAGTTTGAGAAGAATAGGTGTTAATTCTTCTTTGAATGTTTGGTATAATTTGCCTATGAAGCCATCCAGTCCAGGACTTTTGTTTTTGGGGAGGTTTTTGATTACTGATCCTATTTCATTGGTGGTAATCAGTTGGTTCAGATTTTCTATTTCTTTGTTACTCAGTCTTGAGAGATTGTATGTTTCTAGGAATGTGTACATTTCTTTTAGATTGTCTAATCTGTTGGCATATAACTGCTCATAGTATTTTCTTATGATCCTTTGTATTTCTTTGGAGTCCATGGTTATTTCTCTTCATTTCTGATTTTATTTATTTGAGTCCTCTCTCTTTTTTCCTTGATGAGTCTGGTTAAGGGTCTGTCTTCTTTTTTTTTTTTTTTTATCCTTTCAAAGAACCAGCTCTTGGCTTCATTGATCTTTTTCGTATTGTTTTTTCTGGTTACAAAGTGATCCACAGATGGTTTTTGCCTATGTTGTATCTATAGTTAAGTGGAAGAGACAATGCTGTAGGCAGCTGTCAGTTATCCCCTGTCCATGACCTATGGCAATTTAGCAGAGGGACCAGTGCTCCTCCAGGTTTGACACTGCCTATCAGTTACCTATAAGTCTTTGAAACTGGAAGAGCCTCTGGGTGATATGCATGTTGGGTAGTGCAGGGATCCCAGGGTCTCCTGGATCTACTGAGTAAATTTCCCTCTGCCACTGCAGTGTCACTTTATATGCCAACAAAGCTGTCTCTGTGGCTCTTGTACAAGTTTCCAAATGTAGCAAGGTCAGCTGCTGCCCACCTTGGGCCGGAATGTGCCACTACAGGGCAGGGACAGCTTCCTATCAACCTGCAGTAGGCACTTTGTGTATTGAATGGAGCAGGAGCTCAGGGAGTCAAGGGCCATCAGGCCAATACAGACCTCTGAGATTCCCTCAAGAGATATTGCTGCTCGTACAGGCAGCAGTGGTCTGCCCACAACTGTTTTCCCTGAAATGCGCTCACTGTGCTAGCTAAGGTCTGTTGCTTGTGCAGACTGTGCAACCCCAGAGCCAAGCAAGGCATGGGAGACCGCAGGCACTTTGTGGTTTGGGTGAAGCAGGATCTCAGGGAGACAAGGGCCTTCAGGCAAATACAGCCTCAGTTTTGCTGCAACTTTTGTGTCTGGGCATTCCCGCTGTAGTCACAGATTACAGTGAGATCAACTGCAGTTTGGGGTGGTCCCACAGACCCCCACACTCCCCGGATTGCAACTCTTGCAGACAGCAGACGTCTAATTGCCACTGATTTCCGTGCAGTGCCCGTCCTGAGCTAGCCAAAGTTTGTTGACTGTGTGGATTGGGAGATCAGGAGGTGGGTGAGGAAGGGCAGGGTTATGGCAGTTCACTGTCAATAGGCCGACTGGGCAATTTATGGGTAGGTTTGGGTGGAGTCTTAGAGAAACAATGGCAATACAGCCTCAGTCTTGCTGCAACTTTGGTAACCGTTCGCGCATTCCCGTAGAAGTCCCAGATCACAGAAAGACCAGCTGCTGTCTGGGACTGGCCCGCAGATCCCCGAGATCCACCCAAGTTCTTGTTGGCAGCAGTGACCTGCCTGACTCTATCTCAGAAATGTGGTTCACAGCTCTGGCCTCTAGC
Organism: Pteropus vampyrus; assembly: GCF_000151845.1. Lineage (NCBI taxonomy): Eukaryota > Metazoa > Chordata > Mammalia > Chiroptera > Pteropodidae > Pteropus > Pteropus vampyrus. Next base: position 781,055 of record NW_011889432.1, on the reverse strand, counting down.
TGTGTATGCTTGGTCCTGAATCTGCATAGTATATGGCAGCCATTCATCAACAAAGCCCAGGGTGATCTGTAGGTTAGGTGAGGCGGGCTGATCCCCTCAGGCCCATGCTTCCTAATGGCCCTATGGGAAGGGTCTGCACAGTCAAGTTGGCCGGTCTGTAGGTTGCCTGGTAGGGGGGCCAGACTAAGGCACAATAGTGGCTGCCCTTCCAGCCCTCATTCTGTGCCAGGTAATGTAGACTTTCTCAGTATGGATCCCATGCGAGCCTCTGACCCTCCGCTGGTGTACTGGGTGAGTGTCTGCAGGTCAGAAAGCCTATGTGTGGGTCCTTCAAAGGTTTCAGTCTCCTGTCTCACTCGGAGGGCCAGAATCCCTTCTGGTTTTTACAGTCAGAGTTATTGGAATCTCTTCTTCCCTAGGCTGGGACCTTGGGCTAGGGAGTCCCCAGATGAGGTCAGAAACCCCTGTCCTTCAGGATACCCTATGCGGCCTCTTCCTCCTGGTGATCCTCCACCACCCATAGATGTGAGTCCTGCCTGATTTGTTCATTTGTCCCTACTACCAGCTTCGATGTGGCTCCTTTATATTATCAGATGTGGGTGTTACAATCAGCTAGACTTCAGTTGATTCTCCAAGTGATTATTTTATAATTTGGTTGTAATTTCAATGAGGACCTGGGAGGAGATGAACTCTGCTTTTACCTAGTCCGCTATCTTCTTATATCTTCCCTCAGCTTTTCTTTGTATGGGTAAGTATTTATCTCTTGATTTCTGAAGGACAACATTGTTAGACAGAGTATTATTGGTTGACAGTTTTCATCTTTAAGCACTTTGAAAATATTATCCTGTTTTCATCTGGTCTCCCATCTCTCTGCTGAGAAATCTGCTTTTAGACTTATGGGGGTTCCCTTCTATGAGATTTTTTTTCTCCTGATGCTTTTCGAATTCTCTGTTTGTCTTTGATTTTAGACAGTTTTTAAATAAAATATCTTGGAAAAGATTATTTTGGATTGAAATTTCAGGGTACCTCCATTTCATGAACTTCAATGTCTGAAACTCTCCAATTTAGGAAAGTTCTAAGTAATTTTTTATTAAAATAAGCTTGCTTGCCCTTCTCCATGTAGTCTCCTTTTAGTACTCCAATGGCGTGTAGATTGTTTCTGTTAATTCATTTCATAATTTCTTCAGCATTTCTTTATTCCTTTTCTTTATTTTTTTTTTATTTTTGCTCCACTGACTAGATAATTTCAAATGATCTGTCTTCAAACAAACCCTTGTAAGGCATTTGGTCCTGTCCAAAACATCTGCTGAGAAATTTTGTTCATGAAAAAAGGTCTTTGAAATTTTGTCCTTTTCAAAATATCTAAAAAGAAATTTGGTCCACATCAAATCATTTAAAATTTGGTCCTATCAAATTGTCCATGGATCTATTTGGTTCAAGCCAGATGGTCCTTGATATTTGCTCAAAACCATCCACACTTAAATAACATCTCTCATTTCAAATAACCCATAACATTTATTTATGTTTTTGGTTTACAAGATTAATAAATAAAAGTACAATCATGTTTTATTGGTCCAATAATTGTGCTGTGGTTTTTATTGCCAATAATAATCCTTCTTTTATTGGTTGCATAGCTACTACTGGTACGTGACAAGGACCAAATATCAAGGACTTTTTGGTGTGGACCAAATGTTTACATGAGTGTTTTGAACAGGATCAAATGTCCACTAATCCATCTCACTGATTCTTTTTTTTTTTTTAATCGATGATAGCTATTCTGAAAAATGTGAGGTGATATCTCGTTATGGTTTAATTTTCCATTTCTATGATTAGTGACGTTGAGCATCTTTTCATGTCTATTGGCAATCTGTATGTCTTTTTTGGACAAATGACTATTCAGTTCTTCTTCCTAGTTTTGAATTGGATTGTTTTCTTGGTGTTGAGTTGTATGAGTACTTTATAAATTTTGCATATGAAGCCCTTATCAAATGTATCATTGGCAAATATATTCTCTTATTCAGTAGGTTGTCATTTCATTTTGCTAATGGTTTCTCTTGCTGCACAAAAACTTTTTAATGTGATGTAGTTCCATTTGATTACTTTTTTCTTTTCTTTCCCCTACCCAACAAGATAGATCAGAAATAAATATTACTAAGAGCAATGTCAGAGAGTTTACTGTCTATGTTTTCTTTTAGAAGTTTTATGGTTTCAGGTTTTACATTTCAGTCTTTAATCCACCTTGAGTTTATTCTAGTATATGTTGTAAAAAAGGTGGTCCAGTTTCATTTTTTGCATGTATCTCTCCAGTTTTCTCAACACAATTTATCAAAGAAATTGTCTTTACTTCATTGTATATTCTTGCATCTTTCATCATAGATTAATTGACAGTATAGACATGGGTTTATTTCTGGGCTATCTACTCTATTCCATTAATACATGGGTCTGTTTTTATGCCAGAACCATGATATTTTGATTGCTGTATCCTTGTAGTATAGTTTGATATCAGGTATTGTGATACCTTAAAATTTGTCCTTTTTTTCTCAAGATTGCTGTGGCTTTTTTGTGTCTTTTGCGGTTCCATATAAATTTTAGGATTATTTGTTTTACTTCTCTGAAAAAAATGCCATTGGTATTTTAATAGGGATTGCATTGAATCTATTGCTTTGAGTAGTATGGCCATTTTAATGATGTTGACTCTTCCTACCCATGGGCACGGTATATGCTTCCATTTATTTGTATCTTCTTCAATTTCTTTTTTCAATATCTTTTAATTTTCCGAGTATAGATCTTTTACCATTTTGGTTAAATTTATTCACAGGTACTTTATTTACTTTTTTTGATGCAATTGTAAATGAGATTGTTTCCTTAATCTCTCTTTCTGATAGTTCATTACTGTTGTATAAAATTGGAACTTATTTTTTCAATATTAATTTTGTATCCTGCTATTTTACTGTGTTCATTTATCAGTTCTAATAGTTTTTTTTTTTTTGGTGGAATCTTTGGGTTTCTTACTATATAGTATCATGTCATCTGCAAATAATGACAGTTTTATTTCTTCCCTTTCCAATATGGATTTATTTTATTTCTTTTTCTCATCTGATTGCTGTGGCTAAGACTTCAAATACTACATTAAATAAAATTGGTGAAAGAAGACATCCTTGTCTTGTTCCTGATCTTCAGGAAAACACCACCTTTTTGCCATTGAGTATGATGTTAGCTGTGGGTTTGTTATATATGGCATTTATTATGTTGAGGTGTGGTTCCTCTAGTCCCTCTCTGCTGAGAGTTTTTACAAAAAAAATACTGGATTTTGTCAGATGCATCTATCTATATGTTCAAATGGTTTTTAACTTTCATTTCGTGTTTGTAGTGTATCATGTTAATTGAACCAATCTTGCATCCCAGGAATTAATTTCACTTGATCATCATGTATGATCTTTTTAATGTGTTGCTGAATCCAGTTCACTAATATTTTGTTGAGGATTTTTGCATCTATGTTCAACAACAATATTGCCTTCTAATATTCCTAATTTTCTTCCTTCCTTTTTTATATTCTTTCTCTTTTCTTTTTCTTTCTTTTTTTTTTAATACCCTCGTCTGGTTTTGAAATCAGGGTAATGGCGGCCTTGTAAAATGAGGACTTTGTAAGTTTTGCTTCCTTTTAAAGTTTTTGGAATGGTTTGAGGTTAGGTATTAATCCTCTTTGAATATTTGGGAAAATTCATCTGCGAAGACTTCCGGTCCAGGACTTCTGTTTCTTGGGAGTTTTTTGATTGCTGGTTTGATTTTATTTGTAGTAATTGATTGATTCATATTTTCTGTCTCTTCTTGATTCAGTTTTGGAAGACTCTATGTTTCTGAGATTGTATCCATTTCTAACAGGTTGTCCGATTTGTTGCCATAAAATTGGTCATAGTGTTTTTATAATCCTTTGTATTTCTGTGGTGTCAGTTGTCACTTCTTCCCTTTCATTTCTGATTTTATCTACTTGGCGAATCTGGTTAAAGGTTCATCAATTTTGTTTATCATTGCAAAGAACCATTTCTTGTTTTCATTGATTTTTTGTAATTTTTTAAGATTCTATTCTGTTTATTTCCACTCTGGTCTTTATTATTTCCTTCATTCTATTAATTTGGGTTTTGTTTGCTAGTCATTTTCTAGTTCCTTTAGGTGTAAGATTGATTGTTTATTTGAGATTTTTCTTATTTCTATGGTAGGACTGTAGTGCTATGAATTTTTGTCTTACAACTGATTTCGCTGTGGTCCATAGATCTTGGGTCATTGTGTTTTATTTTCATTTGTCTTAAGGTTTTTTTTTTTAAATTTCTTCCTTGATATCAATGTTAACCCATTCATTGGTTAGTAGTATGTTATGTAGCCCCATGTATTTGTGTTTTTCTGTTTGGTTTTATTTTCTTGTAATTGATTTCTAGTTTCATATCATTGTGGGTGGAAAAGATGCCTGATATGATATCAATCTTTTTAAATTTATTGAGACTTGTTTTGCATCTTAAGATGTAGTCTATCCTGGAAAACATTTCATGTGCACTTGAGAAGAATGTATATTTTGGGGTGTAATGCTCTGAAAATACCTATTAAATCCATCTGGTCTAAATTGTGATTTAGCCTGGAAAATGTTCAATGTGCACTTGAAAAAAATGTATATTCTTCTGTTTCCAGGTAAAATGTTCAAAAATATCAATTAAATCCATCTGATTTAATGTGTCATTTAAGGTCACCATTTCCTTGTTGATTTTCTCTTTCAATGACTTATCCATTGATGTCAATGGTCTTTTAGAGTCCCTTATGATGACTGTGTTACTGTCATTCTCTCGCTTTACGGCCATCAATATTTGCTTATATATTTACATACTCTTATGTCGGGTGGATAAATATTTACAAGCATTACTTTCTCTTCTAGGATTGATCCTTTCCTCATTATAAAATGTCCTTCTTTGTCTCTTTTTTTAGCCTTTCTCTGATATAAATACTTCTGCTTCAACTTTGTTTTCATATTTTTTCCATGTTTTAATTTTCAGTCTGTGTCATTCTTTCCATTTGAAATGGGTCTTTCATATACAGTGTACATGTATGGGTCTCATTTTATTATCCATTTAGCTGTCCTATGTCTTTTGATGATAGCATTTAACCCATTTGCATTTAAAGTTATTATTGGTAGGTAGGTAATTTTTGTTATTTTCTTATTCATATTTTTGTTTTCCCCTTCATTTTTTATATTATACTTTTTAAAATTAAGCTTATTAGGGTAACATTTGTTAACACAATTACATAATTTTCAGGTGTACATTATAATTTGACATCTGTATATTGTATGTTTATCACCCAAAGTCCAGTTTCCTTTAGATACCATATATTCGATCCCTTTACACACTTCACCCTACCCTACCCCTTATATTTGACCCTTTTTACCCAGTCTACCTCCCTCTTCCTCACCCACTCCCTACCCTCTAGTAACCACTAGTCTATATTCCATGTCCATGACTCCGTTTGTTCTATTCCTTTGTGGCTTTTAGGCTTATATCCCACATATAAGTGATATTATGTGATTTTCAACTTTTTCTGTTTGGATTATTTTGCTTAGCATGATTATCTCGAGGTCCATTCATTTTGTCACAAATTGCAGTATTTCCTCTCTTCTAATGGTTGAGAAATATTCCATTGTATATATGTACAATAGCTTCCTTAGCCAATCATCTATTGTAGGACACTTCAGTGACTTCCATGTCCTGGTCACTGTGAATAATGCTGCTATGAACGTCGGTGTGCAAACATCTTTTCGTATATGGGTTTTTAAGTCTTTGGGGTAAATAACCAGTAGAGGGATTGCTAGATCATATGGTAGATCAAGTCTTAGTTTTTTTGAGGAACCTCCATACTGTTTTACATAGTGGCTGTAACAATTTGCAGTCCCAACAGTAGTGTATGAGGGTTCCTATTTCTCTGCATTCTACCCAGCATTTGTTATTACTTGTCCTGTTCATAACAGCTATTCTAACAGGTGTGAGATTTGCATTTGTGGTTTGGATTTGCATTTCCCTAATACTTGCGATGTTGAGCACCTTTTCAAATATTTGTTGGCCATTCGTATGTCCTCTAGGGAGAAGTGTCTGTTCAGGTCCTATGCCCATTTCTTGATTGGATCCTTTGCTTTTTTGTTGTTATTGACTTGTATGAGTTCTTTGCATATTTTGGATATTAGGCCATTGTTGGAGGCGTTGCCTGCAAAAATGTTTTCCCATTTTGATGGTTGTCTTTTTACCTCGTTGATGGTTTCTTTTGCTGAGCAGAAGGTTTTAGTTTGATGTAGTCCATTCATTAATTTTAGCTTTTTCTTCCTTTGATTTTGAGGTCAAATTCATAAAATCTTCTTTAAGTCCAAGGTCCTTGAGTTTAGTTCCTATGTTTTCTTTTATGCATTTTATTGTTTCAGATCCTATATTCAGGTCCTTAATCCATTTTGAGTTAATTTTGGTGTGGTGATTCTTTGGCAGGTGGCTTTCCAGTTTTCCCAGCATCATTTATTGAGGAGGCTTTTCTTTCTTCACTGTATGTTTTTGTTTTTTTTTGTCGAGAATTATCTGCGAATATAAATGTAGGTTAACTGCTGGATGCTCGATTCTGTTCCACTGGTCCGTGTGTCTGCTTTGGTGCCAATATCATGCCATTTTGATTACTGTTGCTTTGTAGAATAATTTGAAGTCAAGGAGAGTGATGACATCAGCCTCATTGTTTTTTCTCCGGATGGCTTTTGCAATTTGGGGTCTTTTGTACTTCCATACAAATCTGATGATTTTTTGTTCTATTTCTTTAAAACTGCTGATGGGATTTTGATGGTGATTGCATGGAATCTATATAATGCTTTAGGTAATATGGTCATTTTAACTATATTGATTCTTCCAATCCAAGAACACGGGATATTTTTTCATTTCTTTATATCTACTTTGATTTCTTTTAATAGGGTCTTATAGTGTTCATTATATTGGTCCTTCACATGTTTCGTTTTATTTATTCCTAGGTATTTTATGCATTTTGTTGCAATTGCAAAAGGAATTATTTTTTCTACTTGTTTTTCTGACACTTCATTATTAGAGTATAGGAACAGTATGGATTTATGAACATTGATTTTGCATCCAGAAACTTTACTGTATTTGCATATTGTTTCTAGTAGTGTTCCTGTGGAGTCTTTAGGGTTTTCTATATGGAGAATCATGTCATCTGCAAATAGTGACAGTTTAACTTCTTTGTTTCCTATTTGAATGCCTTTTATATCTTTCTCTTTACTGATTGCACTCGCTAGGACTTCCAATGTTATATTGAATAATAGTGGTGATAGCAGACAGCCTTGTCTCATTCCTGATCTTAGAGGGAAGATTTTTATTTTTTCACCATTAAGTATAAATTTAGCTGATATTGTGTCTTATATGGCCTTTATTATGTTAAGGTACTTTTCTTAATACTGATTTTATGAAGTGATTTGATCATAAATGAATGCTGTATCTTGTCAAAGGCTTTCTCTGCATCTATTGATATGATCATGATTCTTATTTTTTTAATTTGTTTATGTGGTGTATGACATTAATTGATATGTCGAATCTTCTCTGTGCCCCTTAGATGAAGCCCATTCAATCGTGGCATATAATCTTATAAATATGTTGCTGTATTCAGTTAGCTAGCATCTTATTTAGGGTTTTTGCATCTGTGTTCATGAGAGATATCGGTCTGTAGTTTTCTTTTTTTGTGTTATCATTACCAGGTTTTGATATCAGAGTAATATTGGCCTCATAAAACATGTTGGGAGGTATTGCTTCCTCTTCGATTTTTTGAAAGATTTTGAGGAGAATAGCTAATAAATCTTCCCTGAATGTTTGGTAGAATTCACTGGTGAAGTCATTTGGTTCTGCACTTTTAGTTTTTGGTATGTATTTGATGATCGTTTCGATTTCAATAATGCTGATCGGTCTATTTGTATTTTCCTGTTCTTGATTCAGTCTAGGAAGATAGTATTTTTTCTAAGTACTGGTCCATTTTTTCTAGGTTATTAAATTTGGTGTTATATACTTTTTCATAACATTCTTGAATGATCCTTTGTATTTCTGTTATGTCAGTCAACTGCCCTTCCTTCATCCCTCATTTTATTTATTTGTGCCCTTTCTCTTTTTCCTTAGTGAGTCTATCCAGGGGTTTGTCAATTTTATTAACTTTCTCAAAGAACCATCTCTTTGTTTATTTTTTTCATTTTTGTTGTTGTTTTCAATTTCATTTATTTCCGCTCTAATTTTGATTATTACTTATTTATTTTTTTTGTTCTACTTACTTTAGGCTTTCTTTGTTCTTCCTTTTCTAGTTTTTTAAGATGAAGCTTTAGGTTATTCATTTGGGCTCATTCTTGTTTTTGGAGATGGGCCTCTAATGATATGAACTTTCTCCTCTTATGACCACTTTTGCCGTATCCCAAAAGTTTTGATGTTTTACTGTCATTATCATTCATTTCTATGTATCTCTTGATCTCTCTTTTTATTTCTTCTTGACCCAGTTATTCTTCAATAGCATGTTGTTTGATCTACATGTAATTGTGGTTCTTCCTGCTTTCTTTTTATAGTTGATCTCTAGCTTCAAAGCATCATGATCAGAGAATATGGTTGGTATGATTTCAACCTTTGTATATTTGTTGAGGCTATCTCTGTGTCCTAGTATGTGGTCGATTCTTGAGAATGTTCCTTGTGCACTAGAGAAGAATGAATAGCACCTATTTTGGGAAAGACTCTGTAAATGCCAATTATGTACAGTTGGTCTAATGTGTCATATAATGATGTTATTTACTGATTTTTTGTTTGGATGATCTGTCCATATCTGACAGTGGAGTATTAGGTCCCCTGGTACGATAGTGTTTTGGTCTGTTTCTCCCTTCAGTTGTGTTAGTAATTGATTTACATATTTTGGGGCTCCCTGATTGGGAGCATAGATATTAAGTGTTATGTCTTCTTGGTGCATGATTCCCTTTATCATAATGAAGTGTCCCTCAGTATCTTCCTATACCTTTTATATTTTGAAGTCTATTTCATCTGATATTAAACCACTACTCCCGCCTTTATCTTAATGCCATTTGCTTGAAATATTATTTTCCACTCTTTTACTGTGAGTCTATATTTATCTTTGGAGCTGAGATATTTCTTCTGAAGGCAGCATATGGTGGGTTTTGTTTTTTTGATCCAATCTGCAACTCCATGCCTTTTTATTAGTGATTTCAGTCCATTTACATTTAGAATGATTATTGAACTATGAGGTCTTCTTACAGCCATTTTGTCTTTTGCTTTCTGGTAGGTCGGTGTTTCCATTGCTTCTTTGTCCTTGTGTTTCTGTTTTCTTTCTTTTGGTTGGCTTTTGTGGGTTTTGCCTCTGGTTCTTCTTATTTTATGTTATATACTTCACTTCTGAATCTTTGTGCTTGGTTACCATTAAAAATTTTAACGGATTGTTATATATATACAGTTGTCCACTTTCTTCTGCACAATTCTTATCTCCATTCCCCTTTGCGAATTTGGATCTTTGAATCCTCCCCTTTTCAGTCATTGTTATCTCAATTTGTCCCTCTGTATGCTGAACATTCATTATTATCTTGGTATAGCAAATCTCTTCTTATTATTTAAGTTTATAATGCCTTGTTCTTAGTAAAGTTTGCACTCCTCTGCTTCTACCTATGTGCTAGTCACCTTACTCCAAGTTATATATATACATATTTTTTGGTGGTCATTTTGTTTTTGGTGAGCTGACCCTTTTCAGTATTTTCTGTAGTGCCGGCCTCGGAATGGAGAATTCCCTCAATTTTTGTATGTCTGGAAAGGTCTTAATTTCTCCTTCATATCTAATAGTGAGCTAAGCTGGATACATTATTCTAGGCTGGTAGTTCCTTTCACTTAATAGTTTAAATATTTGATTCCATTCCTTTCTGGCTTGTAAAGTCTGCACCAAGAAGTCCAATGATAATCTAATGGGTTTTCTTTTATAAGTTATCATTTTCTTCTCCCTGCCTGCTCTGAGAATTCTGTTTTTGTCATTGATTTTTGATAATTTTAGTATAATGTGTCTTGGTGAAGGCCTTTTTGGGCTGAGATAATTGGTATTGTGTTGACTATTTGAATACCAAACACCAGCTCATTACTTAGATTTGGAAAATTCTCATCCACTATTTGTCTGAAAATGTTTTCTAGTCCCTGCTCCTTTTCCTCTACTTTGATAATGCCCATCATTCTTTTGTTTCCTCTCCCAATGGTATCAGCTAGTTCTTGAATTTCTTTTTCATTATTGTTCATTCTTCGGTTTCTCTCTTCTTCCATCTGATTTATTTCTAGATTTCTTTTTTCAATATCACTGATCTTTTCCTCCATTTGCTCAACCCTATTTCCTAAGCTTGCTATTTCATTTTTCAACTCTTGCAGTGTGGTTTTCATCTCCAGAAGATCTATTCTGTTCTTTTTGAGGGTTTCAATCTCCTTGCTCTGCTCATCTAGTTGTTTTTTCAATTCTTGAAATTGTTGATATGACTCATTTCGGAACTCACTCAGTTTTTTCAGAAGTACCATCCTGAATTCTCTGTCATTTTCTATGTCTGTAAACTTACTTTCTAGAGATTTTTCTCTTTCTTTCTGAGATGCCTTGTCACCTTAGTTGTTCATGGTGTTTAATGGACTATTTCTCAGCCTGAGCGTTAATAGAAATATATTCTGCTTTTTTTCCAGAAAGAAGGTTTATTATATAAAGGTCTCTCTTTAGCCTGCTGCTAATAATGTGCTTTTCTTTTGGTTTCCAATAGGTGTCGTCTAAGCCTCTTGGATCCTTGCTTTATATAAAGCCTTAAAAATGACTTTTTATTTTTTTTGTTGATATTTAATCACGCTTGCTATCCTCAGTTTCGGTCTCTGTCGGTGTTAACAGTTTTGGTAGCGTTTGCTCAGATTCTCTTGGGGCTCCGCGGTGATCGGTCTTGGAGGGTATGAGGGGAGGGGATCTCTGGGTTGCGGGTTGGGGCTGTTGCTTAGCCTCGGTTTTGCAACTGCGGTCAGCAAAAATCAACTGTTGTTTCTCTGTCTTCTGCTTCTCTGCTTTCTGCCCTGATGACCCGGCCCTGCTGCGGCCACGGGGAGCTCACAGCTTTCCCACACAAGGTTGTTCAGGAAACTCGCTGCGCCTCCCACGCCCCCCGCCCTCCTCCACTCCTACAGGTATTTCCAGCGGCTGCGAGAGGCAGCTTCTTTATTTCTCTCAGTCCCCAGCTCAACACTCATGGTTCTGACCTGTGGTAGCTCTTATGTGAAGATCTCATGCTCAGATGTGCTGGTGTGCAGTTTGGGTGTTTTTTGTTGAGTTTTAGATGTTCAGCTATTGTTTCAAGGGGAGAGATCTGGGAACTTCTCTCACTCTGCTCTGTTTCCTTTCTAATCTTCAAACTTCTCTTTTTGTATTTCTATTGTTATCCTATTTTGTTACATTGTCCATCTGTGTTATTTTGTAGCCTTCTGAGAACCTTTAGAGCAATTATTTTTAATTCCTTTTTGGCAATTACTCTGTCCATTTCTTTGGGGTTAATTACTGGGAGAATACTGTGTCCTTTGGTGGTGTCATGTTTCCCTGATTCTTTGTGATTCATGTAACCTTGCATAGTTTTATGCACATTTGACAATGCAGTCACATCTTCCATACCTTAAGTACAGAAAAGATCTTCGCATGCTTGTGAAGGCACACTGGAGCTTGCAGCATGCTGTGACATCTGATCTAGTGGTACCGGGTGCTAAGTACAGGGATGTGTAGTCGCTGCAGGTTCAGGTGTCATATTGTCCTATTAGTTCAGACTGCATAGTTCCACAAAATTGACAATAACTTCTTTCTTGTCAAGCACTTTAGAGTGTATTCAGACACTGTAAGGGCTTTTGGAGTCCTCAGCAGTGACGTCAAGTCCAGTGGCTAGGAACCAGAGCAGACATCAGTGGTAGCCATAGTAAGTAGGGTGCATACATTCAGCTTTATGAACCAGCTGAAGTTGCCTATGTAGTGGAAGGGGCTGGTACATAAACACATATAGTGGTGTAGACCAGGGCAAGCAACAAGATCTGGGGCCTACTCTAGGTATACATGCAGTTGCTGGAGCCTTGGCTGTTGGCATGCAGAACTGTGGCTACTGGGCCTTGCCACAGGTGTACAGCAGCAGAAGCCAATATTAGGAGTCAGGCCAGGAGCATGCAGGTGCACAGCTGGTGGAGTTAGCTGCAGATGAGCTTAGCGGTACAGATCAGTGACAAAAGATAGAATGGATTCTGAATCCACAAGCAGTTTTTTGGCTTTGATTGTTATTGTGCACTTCCATGGCTGAAGGATCTTACCATGGGTATAAACAGCAATGAAAGATGATGATGTATATCTGACCATTAGAGTAAATGTGCACATCTGGAGGGGCTAGCCCCAAGCATGCCGATGATAAGAGTTGGTTGTAGAAGTCTAGGCTGGTGTTGTGCACTTGCCCATCATCACAGGCTTGGAGGGGTTCCTGGTGCAGGTTGAAGAGTCTGGAATAGGTGGGGAGGGAGCAGGGAGAGACTCATGTGGCTGGCATCTACAAACATGAATACCTGCAGAGTGAAAACTGGTGAAATTTGTAGTGGGTCTATGGTAGCCGTGCTGGCCGTTAGTGTCTTCAGTGGTGAATGAGCCTTTTGCAGAGCTGTTCACTGGGAAGCATGGTCATTCTTGATATGCATGGCTGAAACTGGTAGCCTGCTTTTCATCTTTGTTATTAGCCATCTCTACATGTCTCAGATTTGTCAGTCTCTGGGCGGGGTGAAACCAAAATTGGTTCTTCTTGCAGTGCTCCCAATGTTTGGGGAAGCTGTTCACTCACTTCACTTCCCTTTTTCCTATCAAGGGAATTCTTTCTAACTGGGGAGCTTCCTCTTGATGATGAGCAATGCGGGCTTGGGGAATATAAAGATGCAGGCAAAAAGAACCTGTTCTTCCTTCCCTATTTTATGCATTAATTCTCAGATATTTCCTTCCACTATGTTGCTGAATTTTCTTAAATGTACTCCAGTGCTCTATAAGAGCTTGTTTTGTTCATGGGGAGCTGTTAAAATTTTGATCTTTGTGAGAAGACATCCTATGTATAGTTTTTCATGTTTATTCACAGTCTCAAATATATTTAACTTCTCTTTTCCATATAAAAATAAGATTATCAAAGTATATAAACTTAATATTAGGTTCGGTAATTAGTGTTTTAGTTGCTTATATTATTTAAAAATGACCTAGACGTTTAATAAATAAATATTACTTAGCATAACTCTATGGTTGCAAATGAGCAAAACAAATTTTGGAAACTGCTTTTAGGTAGACAGACTATAGCACCAATCAAAGTTAGCCATCATCTCGTTTGTCTGTTATCTATTTTAAAATTTATTTTGCTAGGAAACCCAGATAGAATAAAAATGTAATCTGATATTATACTTAATGCTGATAACTCAGAAGACAAAGCTCTTTTTTGTTAAACCAACAGTATTATGCTAATCTTGTCTACCAAAGATTTTCAAAACTCATGTTAACTTGAAAAACTTTGGGTTTGTTCCTATATTTCTGGCAATTTTAGGAATATTCAATTTATATAAGCTCTCATTTATCTCTAAGTCCATTTAAATATGAGTGATAATATATTTTATAAATTACTTTCGTAATACTACCTGGAGGTAGGAAAATATCACATATACATAATACAAATGCATACAAACACATACACAGTTGCAAATAGAGATATTAAACATTTCATTGTAAAATTTTAATCATGAATCAGGCAACACAGTAATATAAAGCTCACTGGTTTATATTAAATAGTTCACTCTCATCTGATTCCACTTTATATCTGAATTGTGTGTCTGGCCAATACGAGACAAGTTAAGGTTATGTGTTCAATGTGAAGGAAAATTAATTTTACCTAAATTTGTGGAGAAGATATTTAAGATTTCGATTAGTGTTTGCATAAAATATTATATTAGTTTCAGGTGTACAACAGTTATTAGACATTTATATAACTTACAAAGTTATCACCCCAATAAATCCAGTACCTGTCTGATACAATACATAGTTATTACAATACTACTGACTGACTATATATACTACATCTCCATGACTAATTTGTAACTACCAATCTGTGCCTCTTAATTCCCTCCTTCTCACACATCTTGCAAAATACCCTACTCAATAGGGCAATCATTATAATGTTCTCTGTATGAGCTTGTTTCTATTTTATTTTTTTATCCGTTCTCTAGATTTCACATGTAAGTGAAATCATATGACTTCTGCCTTTGTCTGACTTACTCCACTGAGCACAATACCCTCTAGGTTCATCCATATTGTTGCAGGTGGAAAGATATTCTTGTTATAGCTGAGTAATACTCCATTATATATATGATATATGATATACATATACGTGTGTGTATATATATACATATATGTATATATGTGTGTATGTGTGCGTGTGTGTGTGTGTATATATACACACACAAAAATATATATATTTTTATCCATTCATCCATTGATGGACATCCATGCTGCCTCCATATCTTGGCTATTGTAAACAATGCTGCAATAAACAAATGAATTCACATGTCCTTTTGAAATAGTGTTTTGGGTTTCTTCAGATAAATATGCCGATTGGGATTACTGGATCCTTCTTTGTCTCTTGTCATAGCCTTTGTTTTAAAGTCTGTTTTGCCTGGTATAAGTCTAGCCATCCCAGCTTTTTTTTTAATTGTTTGTTCCATTTTGATGAAATTTTTTTCCATTCCTTTACTTTCAGTATGTGTGTCTTTAATTCTGAAATGAGGTTCTTGTAGGCAGCATATGTAAGGGTTTTGTTTTATTATCCATTTAGCTACCTTATGTCTTTTGATTGGAGCATTTAATTCATTTATATTTAAAAATTGTTGATGGATATGTAGTTATTGCCCTTGTATTATTCATGGTTTTGATATTTTCTTTTTCTTCTTAAAGAAGTCTCTTTAATATTTCTTATAATACTAGTTTTATGGTGATGAACTCCTTTAGCTTTTCCTTGTCTGGGAAGCTCTTTATCTCTCTTTCAATTGTAAACACTAGCCTCCTTGGGTTTAATGATATTGGTTTCAAGTCCTAGCTTTTCATGACTGAATATTGCATGCCAGTCTCTGCTGTTATGCAAAGTTTCTGTTGAGTAGTCTTGTGAGAGTTCCTTTGTAAGTAACCAATTTTCTCTTGCTGCCTTTAAAATTCTCTCTTTGTCTTTAACATTTGGCACTTTAATGATAATGTGTCTTGGTGTGGACCTGTTTGGTTTCATTTTGTTTGGGACTCTATGCGCTTCCTGGGCTTCTGTGCTATTTTCCTTCACTGGGTTAGTGAAGATACCCCTAATTATCTCTTGAAATACGTTCTCCATCCTTTACTCTCTCCCTTCTCCTTCTGGTACCCCTATGATGCAAATGTTGGTATGCTTAATGTTGTTCCAGAGGCCCCTTAAATGATCATTTTTTGAATTAATTTTTCTTGTTGCTGTTCTGATCGAGACTTTTCTGCTATTTTATCTTCCAAATAGCTGATTGAATTCTTTATTTTATCTAATCTATTGTTGATTCCCTCTAATGTATTATTTCAGCTATTGTATTCTTCATTTCTGATTAATTCTTGTTTTCTATCTCCACTTTTATATTTTTTTGTCTCTTTGTTGAAGTTCTCACTGAGTTCTCTACTCTTCTCTAAGTTCACTGAGAATCTTTATAACAAGTGTTTTGAACTCTGCATCTGGTAGATTGCTTGTCCCCATTTTGTCCAGTTCTTTTTCTGGAGCTTTGTTCTGTTTTGTTTTGTTTTGTTTTGTTTTGTTTTGAGACATGTTTCTTTGTCTCCCCATTTTGCCTGCTCCTTGTGTTTGTTTCTATGTTGTAGGTAGGGCTGCTATGTTTCCTGGTTTTAGTAGAGTGGCTTTATGTTGTAGATGTCCTGTGAAGCTTAGTAACACAGTCTCACTGGTCACCTGAGCCAGGTCGTCCAGGTGTGTCACCTGAGTGGGTTATGTGTGTTCTCCTGATGTAGTTAGGTATTAATTGCTGTTGGTATGTCAATGAGAGGCATTGACCCTCAGGCTGAGTATGAGCCCTGGTCATGAGTACAGGGGAGGAGCTGTTGTACAAGAGCTGAACTTACAGAACAGGATTTGCTTTAGCATGCTCTGGTGCCTCCCCAGTCTGCCCGTTATATATGTTTTGCTTTTTTTTTTTTCTGGAGGTGTTTGAGTGGTGCAGTGGTATAGTCTGAAGCAGTCACCAGATGCGTCAGTTTTGGAGCCACTTGGTGAGAGTTACAAAGTAATCTGCAAATGGTTGCCACCTGTGCTGGGATTCGAGGTGCCTGAAAGAAGTTAAGCTGTGAACTAAGCCTGGCTGCTGCTAGTGCCAAGATTCGCACAGCTTAGCAAGAGGTATGGGGCACAACAAGGTCAAATGCTGCTTGTTTGAGGTTTGTGAACCTTTGATAGATTTTACAAAACTCCGCAGCATAAGCCAAGACAGGCAATTTGTATGAAAAAGCCACTGGAAGCAGCTTGGGTGGTCCTGCAAGTTGTGTGGGGTGGGATCTCAGGGAATCACCAAGGCTAGGTGAACTATGTTAGCCTGGTGGATGGAGACTCAGATATGGTGACTGCCTGCATCTGCATGCTGGGTGGGTGGTGGGATAAACAAAGGAACAATGGCTTCTGCCAGCACTTCTTTCTGGGAGAAAGCTGCCTCTCTAGCCCTTGTCCTGAAGCCAGATGATTCTGTTCATCACCATATGTCCCTGGTGCCTTTCCAGCTGTTCCTCTAGTGCTGGAACTCTGAGTGAGTCCATCAGCAAGCAAGTCCATAAGTGAGCCCTTTAAGAGGAACGCTTGGGATTCCAGCAGCCTTCCGTCTTACTCAGTTACAAGCTCAGTTGGTTTTCACAGCTGTGGGGAATTCTCTTCCCCACACTTGTGCCCTGGGCTGGGTAGCCTGGTGTGGGGCTGGAATCACTTGCTCCTCAGTTGGAACCTCCACAGCTGAGATATCCCTCCTGATTGTTAACTACCACCTGTGGGTATTGGATGAGCCAGTTCAGCATCTCTGCTCCTTCTACTAGTCTGGATGTAGATTCTTCTGTATATCCTTAGATATAGGACTCTTGTTCAGCTAGACTTCAGGTGATTCTCAATGGTAGTTGTTCTGTAGTTTCGTTGTAATTTTTATGTTGTTGTCCTGAGAGGAGGCAAACACAGCATTTACCTACTCTATCATCTTGATTCAAATTCCTTTTTAAGATTTTATCTTGATATGTAATTTTTTGAAAGCTATAGAGCATATCTTAGGCTGAAGAGACATCTAATGGTATTTGAAGGTCTCCAAAATTATCTAAGTGAATAATCAATTCATTCTATTTCCAGTTAGCCATTTTTCTTTCCTTTTCAGCCTCAGGCAGTTGCTGTTTGTGATCCTTGAGTCCTTTGAAAGTCCTCAATATGGGCATGAGACTCAAGTTCAAGTGACTATAGGGACCTGAAAGGCTGAAGAGGGAAAAGTCTGGCAGGGATGGGCAGAGGGATGGAGTTATTAGTGACTTGAAAGGGAATATAGCAAAGGATTTAAGGGTGAGAAGGGAAAATCAGAGATGTTAAACAGGGTAGCGAGGAGTGGAAGCAATAAAAATGAAGAATGATCTTAGAGGAGTCAGTTTGGAGAGACTGCATGATTCTCAAGGCCAAAAAGTTCCAAATTATCCTCAGAAAAATCATGCCAATGAGTAGGTGGATAGAGTTGGCCAAACATATAGTCAAAAAGGGGTCAAGAAAGGAGTTTCAATAAACTGATAATCTCCCATTGGAGAAAGGGGATTAAATAGAGAGAACAGAGAGGTTTCACAAAGAGCTAGGAAAAAATTCCCGACCCAGGAGTGAGGGAGGAAAGCACACTCAAAACAAAGAGCTGAAAGAAAACCTTCCAAACCAGGAATTGGAGATGAGCTTCAATAAACATGAGGAGCCAGAAGAAGAAATTCTAGCCCAGAGCGAGTGAATAATTCCCATTCAAGATAGTCAGAATGACTTCTAGCCCAGAAGATAACTTTAAAACAAAAAATCGGGGCTCTGACTCAGCTTCTGCTTGCCTGGGACCCTAACTCAGCCTCTTACAGAGAAATTAGGACTCTAATGCATGCTCTATTTGTCTGGGACTCTAACCCAACTTCTCGAGTATGCTCAAAATCTTAAAAATCAAAATCTGTCCTTAACAGCTTCAAACAGACATTTGTCCAGAAGTGTTTCAACGATCAGAAATACCAATGAATATCTGACCAGTCAGGAGTGAAGACAGAGGCTTCAAAGTTGCACACCTAGGGTCTTGGGTAAGAGGCCTGGGGGTTCAATGATGAACTTAATCCTAACCAAGTTGCAGCACCATTACTGTTAAAAGAAAAAATTATTAATTACCCCTGTAAAGACGGTAATAAAAACTTCATGCAAGGGTGGACTATCGTGATAAGTATAGGGACTACTGCAATGGGGTCCTGCAGTGGGAGAGAAATATAAGGCTCTGAATACACATGGAAAATGGAAATTTTTATCTTAAGAACAGTGTGGGGGGGCAGCAGAAGATAAAAACGATTGAGAAAACATCAGGGACAAAGGGAGGATTCTAGCTAAACTGATTTAACAGGATTCCTTTTGACAGTAGGCCAGGGTAATCAGACATCATCTGGGGGATGAAGCAGGATAAAGAACGTAATTAGATATTGATGGTGATCACATATCAAAGATGAAAGATTCTGGCTAGACTTACTTCCCAGGAATTTTGCTATCATTGACAATACAGAGACGAATATGGAAGCCAAAGTGTCAGTGTATAGTTGAAAGAGACTTCAAAAGAGCTTGAACACAGTTTGATAAAAGAATATTTGTCAGCAAGTCAAAAGAGTATTATCTTAAAGATGAAACTATGAGTAGAATTTACTTGTCAAAAGTACGAAAGATGGAAAGTCTATTAATTAGAGATAAATGTCATTGTGTTGACACTACAGTTAACTCATGTTTAGTACAGTATAATAGTTCCCAAACTGCAGTACCAATAGTAGAATGTTAGATGATCTTAGGTGATCTAAGGTATAAGATATCTCAAAGATATCAGAGCAATTTCCACATGCCACTAGGTGGTATATTATTCTGGGAAATAATTTAATAAATGACATCAGTCTTAGAAATATATTTTTTGAATAAGATACCGAAAGCACAGGCAACAAAAGCAAAAACAAACAAGTGGGACTACATCAAACTAAAAGTTTCTGCACAGCAAAGGAAACAATCAACAAAATGAAAAGATAACCCATGGACTGAGAAAAAATATTTGAAAACCATATATACAATAAGGGATTAATATTCAAAATATATAAGAAACTCTTAAAATTCAAGATCATTATCATTATCATGATCATTATCATCATCATCATCCAATTTAAAAATCATCAAAGGACTCTAATATATATTTTCCCAAAAACATACAGTGACCAACATATATATGAAAAGATGTTCAACATTACTTATCATCAGGGAACTACAAATCAAAAGCATAAGAAATCACCTCACACCTGATAGGAGGATTATTTACAAAAAGACAAAATTTGACAAGAGTTGGTGAGATTGTGGAGAAAAGGGGACCCTTATACACTGTTGATGAAAATTTATACTGATACAGCCATTTTGGAAAATAGTGTGCATGTTCCTTAAAAATTAAAAACAACAACAACAAAAACATTCCTTTTGATCTAGCAATCCCGCTTCTGGGTATATAGCCAAAAGAAATAAAATCACTATTGAGACTTGATACCTGCACTCCCATCTTCATTGCAGTAATATTCACATAAGCCAAAATATGGAAACAAACCAAATGTCCATTGATGGATGAATGGATGAAGAACATGTGAATATATAGAGAGGACATTATGCTAAAGGATAGAAGCCACACACAAGAAGACAAATATTGCATGATCTCATATGTAGAGAGGAAGTTATATATCCAAGCTTATTGCTTACCAGAAACTGTGTTGCAGAGGAAACGGGCAGCAGAGGAAAAGGGAAGCTAAAAAAAAAAAAAGAATTTAGAATGGTAGTTGACAGAATCTAGGAAGAGGGAATCATAAAGTTATTATGAATGAGTACAGAGTTTCAGTTTTGCAAGATGAAAAGTGTTCTGCAAATGAATAGTGGTGATGGTTGTACAACAATATGAAATTTAATATAATTTAACTGTACACTTAAAGACGGTTAAGATAATAAATTCTGTTATGAGTATTTTACCACAATAACAAAAATGTAATCATGTGAAGTGGTAGATGTTAATTTGTCATAACCTTATTACAATGTACACATATATATTAAATCATCACATTTAACACCGTAAATACATGCATTTTTGTCAGTTTACCTCAATAAATTTGAAAAAAAAAAACTAAAAAAGAAACATTTTTAAAAAGCTGTTCCTTTGAAGACAACAATAAAATTGATAGTCTTCTAACCAGGCTAATTAAGAAATAAAGAAAGAGGATGCAAATAACTAATATTACGAATGAAAGAGAAGAAATCACTACAGATCCCACAGACATTAAAGGGCTAATAAAGGAATACTATGAACAATTCTACATCCACAAATTTGATAACCTAAATGAAATGCATCAATTACTTGAAAGATATTATTTATCAAAACTCACATAACAAGAAACAGAGAATCTGAATTGGCCTATATTCATTAATAAAATTGAAACAATAATTAATAACCTTCTAAAAGAGAAAGTACCAGGCCCATATGAGTGTACTAGTGAAGTCTACTAAATGTTTAAGAAAGAAATTATACCATTTTTCTATAACCTCTTTCAGAGAGTAGAAGCAGAATACTTCCTAACTCACTCTGAGGCCAGCATTACCCTAATGCAAAAAGCAGACAATGACATTATCAGATAACTACAGACCAATACCTCTTGTAAACATAGATGCAAATATTTTCAACAAAATGTTAGCAAATTAGATCCAACAATGTATGAAAGATATTGTACACCAAGATCAGTGAGATTTATCTCAGATATGTAAGTTGATTCAACATTCAAAAATCAGTCTATGTAATCTATTATATCAACAGGCTAAAGAAGAAAATATACATGTTGATATCAATGAATGCAGAATAAAACATTTGACAAAATCCAACACCCATTGAAAATGATAAACATTCTCAATAAACTAGGAATAAAAGGGAATATCCTCAACTTGATAATGAATATCTACAAAACTCACAGAGAGCAAACATCATGCTTAAAGGTGAAAAACTCAGTCTTCCCACTAGTATAAGGAACAAGGCAAAGGATGTACCCAAACACCACTCTTTGTCAATATTGTACTGGAAGTATTAGCTAATGCAATAAAATAAGAATATGAAATAAAAAACATAAATATGAAATGAAAATGAAACAAGTTGTATATATATGAAATAATATGAAATTAAAAATTTATAGAATACATAAAACTGTCTTCATTTGTAAATGACATAATAGATAGTCTATGCAGAAAATCTGAGTCTGACCAAAATAACCCCACCTAGAACTAAGTGATTATAGCAAAATTGCAGGTAACAAGGTTAACATACAAAAGTTATTTGTTTTCTTATATACCAGCAATGAACATGTGGAATCCAAAATTAAAAATACCATTTATATTCTCACAAAAACAAAAGAAATTCTAAGGTATAAATCTAACAAAATATGTATAAGATCTATATGAGGTAAACTACAAAACTCTGATAAATAAAACCAAAGAACTAAAGTGGAGAGATATTCCATGCTTGTTGGTGGGAAGACTCAATATTGTCAAGATGTTAGTTCTTCCTAACTTGATCTATAGATTCAATGCAATCCCAATCAAAATCTCAGGACGTTATTTTATGGATATCAACAAACCGATTCACAGTTTATACAGTGAATGAAAATACCCAGAATTGTCAACACATTGTTGAAGAAAAACAAAGTTGAAAGACTGATGCTACTTGACTTCAAAACTAACTATAAAGCTACCATAATCAAGACAGTTTGCCATTGGAAAAAGAATAGACAAATAAATCAATGGGACAGGATAGAAAGCCAAGAAATAGATGCACATACATATAGGCAAATGATCTTTGACAAAGGAGCAAAACCGAAACAATGAAACAAAAAATACACTTCAACAAATGGTGCTGCCAAAACTGGACAGCCATGTGCAAAAAAAAAAAAAAATTATTGTAGACACAAAACTTACACCCATCAGAAAAATTAACTGAGATCACAGACCTAAATGTAAAATGCAAAACTGTAAAACGCCTAGATCATAAGGGAGAAACCCTCTGACAATGACTTTTTATATACAAAACCCAAAACATGATCCATGAAATAATTGATAAGCTGGACTTCATTAAAATTTAAAACATCTGTGAGAGTGGGCAAAATGGCACAAAGGATAGAAGCTTCACTCATCCCCTCTTGCGACCACATCAAAGCTGAGACAGAAACAAGGAGCAAACAGCAAGCAGAGTTGCCTGGGGGTCTAGGTGAACAGAAGCACTAAAACTAGGAAGAGAAATAAGAAATCACCCTGCAAAGGCTGGAGGTAGTAGGGGGCAAAGATGCGAGGCTGTCCAGTCCCCAGTGGCTGAGTGGGACAGAGGCTATGACCCCTCTTAAAGGGGCTGTGTCAGCAACCAACTTTCACAGGTGACGGCCTTGTTCACTCTGAGCACCAGCACCAGGTTGGCCACTCAGGGTACACCAGACTTACAGGGGGACACTGAGTTATTGGAGCACAGGCCAGAGCCAAGGCTTTCTCCAGGGCAGACGTGCTGGTGGTACCCATTGCTCCTCTGTTGAGCCCTCCCCAATCCCAGTGTGCAGACTCAGCGCTGCCACAACTGAGACTTCCTTAAACTGGATAACAGAGCTCACTCCGCCCAGAGGATTCCCTGAAACTCCACCTTCCCCAACTCTCAGCTCCACTGAAGCCATATCCACTCGTGTCCTTTCTGAGCAGTGTCAAGACTCACACTGGTGGCAGCAGATCTTGTTTTCTGGCGTGGCTTTTGAGGCAGGTATGAGCACAGCATCAGTGGATTGCTTGCTGAATCTTAATAGGTGTTCTCAGAGGGGCACAAGCTGAGGCTAAACTTGGCCTGCAGCTGAACCCCTCTCAGGACTGTGACACTGGACACCTACTATACAAATCAATGCTAATAACACCGGGAGACTTAGGAGCTTTGATTAGTACATAGAAACACACACAGAACGGCAGCCAAAATGGGAAGGCAAAGAAGCAGAAACAATATGAAAGAACAAAACAGAGATCAAGGAAAAATGAAGTCAAGCAATCTAACAGATGCAGAGTTCAAAACACCAGTTATAAAGATGCTCAATGAAATTAAGAGAAGTGTAGATGAACTCAGCGAGAACTTTAACAAAGAGATAAAAAACAAAAATGGAAGTAGAAATTATAAAAGGGAACCAGTCAGAAATGAAGAATACATTATCTGAGATGAAGAGTATATTAGAGGGAATCAACAGAGTGGAGGAAGAAGAGGGTCGAAACACTGATGTAGAGGATGGGGAAGCCAAGGACACCCAATCAGAATGGTAAAAAAAAAAAAAAAAAGTAACCAAGAATGTAGTAATAATTTAAGGAGCCTAGGGGACAAATTTAAGGGTAAAAACATCCATGTCATAGGGGTACCTGAAGAGGGAGAACAAGAAATTGAATATATATTTGAAGAAATAATGATGGAAAACTTCCCTAACCTAGTGAAGGAAATAGACATATAATTTCAGGAAGCTCAGAATTCCAACAGAAATGAACTCAAAGAGGCCCACACCAAGACACATCATCATTGAAATGCTAAAGGTTAAGTACAAAGAGAGAATCTTAAAAGCAGCAAGAGAAAAACAGTTAGTTACCTACAAGGGAGCACCCATAAGACTGGCAGCTGATTTCTCAAAAGAAACTTTGCAAGACAGAAGGGCTTGACACAAAATATTCAGTGTTGAAAACCCAAGATCTACAACCAAGAATACTTTATCCAGCAAAGCTATCATTTAGAGTCGAATAAGAGAGAAAGAGCTTCCCAGACAAAAATAAGCTAAAGAAATACATCAACACCAAGCCAGTATTACAGGAATTGTTGGAGGGACTTAAGAAAAAAAAATTATCAAAAACAAGAATAAAGAATGGTAATAACTGCATACCTCAAATGGAAGAGTTAAGTGCTCCAACTAAAAGATAGGGAAGCTGAATGGTTAAGAAAACAAGACCTCTAAATATGCTTTCAAGAGACTCGCTTCAGATTAAAAGACACACATAGACCTTAAGGAAGGGGATGGAAGATGATATTGTCTTGATGGACCTAGAAGATATTGCGCTGAATGAAGTAAGTCATATAAAGACAAATACCACATGATTTCACGTACATGTGGTATCTAAAGGAAATTTAAAAAAACAATAATAATAGAAATAAACTCATAGAGAATATTTTTAGGGCTATGAGACAGGAGGAGGGTTAGGGGGTACAGTGAAAAAGGGCGAAGTGATTAAGAAGAACCAATGGATACATACAAAATAGTCATGGATATATAAAGTGTAGCATAAGGAAAATAGTCAACAATGTTGTAAAAATATGTAAGGGGGGAAAGGGGTACCTGATTTAGTGGGTTGACCACTTCATGAGTTAAACAGATTTCTAATCACTATGCTGTACAACTGAAACATATATATTGTATGCTAACTATAATTTAAAAAAAACTAATTGAATTGTAGAATGTAAATATAAGCAACTAATTGTCTATTATACTTCAATAAAGCTGGGGGAAAAAACTGATGTGTAAAAATACATGCACGTATTCTTGGTTAAAAAAAAATCTGCTCTGCAAAAAGACAATTTCAAGAGAATGAGAAGCCAAGCTACAGGGTGGGGAGAAAATATTTGTAAAAGGACAGTTATTCAAAAATATACAAAGGATTCTTAAAACTCAACAATAAGAAAATAAACAACTTGATTAAAAAAAATGAGCCAAAGACTTTAACAGAGACATCACCATGATGATATACACAACCAAGAAGCATATGAAAAAATGCTTCACATTAAATATAAGGGAAATACAAATTCAAGCAACAATGAGATACCACTACATGCCTATTAGAATGACCAAAATCCAGAACTCTGACAAAAGATAATGCTGGCTAGAATACTGAGCAACAGAAACCGGTTGGAATGCAAAATGTTATAACCACTTTGAAATAGTTGTTGATTTCTTACAAAAGTAAACCAACTCTTCGAGTACAGTCCAACAATTGTGCTTTTTAGTATTTACCTCCCAAATTGAAAACATGTCCACACAAAAATCTGCACATGGATGTTTATAGAAGCTTTATTCATCATTCAAAATTAGAAGCAAATAAGTCGTCCTTTAATAGGTGAATGGATTTATACCTGGTACATCCATACAATGGAATATTATTCATTACTAAAAATAAATGAGATATCGAGACATGAAAAGACATGAAGGAAACTTAAATGTGTTTTACTAAGTAAAAGAAGGCAATATTAATAGGTTACATACTGTATGATTCCAACTACATAATATTCAGGAAAAGGCAAAACTATGGAGACAGTATAAAGATCAGTGGTTGCCAGTAGTTGGGGGAGGGGAAGGAAGGGATGAATAGGTGGAACACGGATGATTTTTAGTGTAGTGAAAATATTCTGTACAATACTATAATCATCTACATTTGTCATTATACATTTGTCCAACCCCATAGAATGTAAATCACCAACAATGAATCCTAATGTAAACTGTGGACTTCGGATGATTAAAATTGATCAATGTAGGTTTATCAGTTATAACAAATATACCACTCTGGTGGGTGATGTTGATAATGGAGGAGTCTATGCATGCATGGTGGCAGGAGGTATATGGGAACTGTGTACTTTACACTGAATTTTTCTGTAAACCTAAAGCTGCTCTACAAAAACCCTTTAAACAAAAAAAAAATTAAAAGAGGCAGGGAATTTTATCACTGCTTAAATTTATGGTATAAGGAGGGAGATCTAATTTTTCTCCCATACGATCAGCTAGATGCTCTTGATACAATTTAATGAATGATTCAGCCCTTCTCCACTAATTTGAAATGCCACTTTTAAATTCTTAGATAAGTTTCTATGCATTTCTGGGTTTTATATCCTGTTACACTGACTTACGTATATTTCTATGAAAGTAATACATTGTTTTAATTATTGTATTTTTACTATATTATTTAATGTCTATAAAGATTCCCCCAAAATTAACTTTAATTTTTTTCATCTAATGTCTGAACAATCTATGAATTACGTGAACTATTGAAGGTTGCTGACTAAGGTTTTCCCATTCTCCTTGTATTTTTCGCCATAACTTTTAATGCTTTTAATTAAGATACCTTATTTATTAAATATCAGTATTTTAGAAATAACAAGCACAACAACTACCTTGACCAGGAAAATTGTTAAGATGTAGAATTAGGGATATCATAGATTATATAGATAAATACCATATAAAAAAGTGAAGAAAATGTTCTGGAAACAATTCTTTTTCAGTTTTTACCATTTAACCTCCCCACACACACTTTCCTGATATTGTCACACTACAAAGAATTAATGGATGGTCATTTGTAGGAAGAAGGTCATATTTTGACATTAATTTTAGTAATATTTTATATTTGGAATTATTATAAAATATTTACTGAAAATGCACAATTTACTAGACAGTAGTCATAGAGAACTAACACAGCAATGAGAGACAAAATTTATTGGGCTCTTAATGGATTTATAGGAATTTAAAGTTATACAGTAAGGACTGGATGTGAACAAAAGAGAACATTGATTGGTTGCTGCAGGACCATCTTACAGGTGTTATTTCCTTTAGTGAGTTCACCATGATCCAGGCCATAGCCTTCAATCTTAGAGGACTACAGCCTGATCTTGATCATGTCCCAGAATTCATCCAAATCAAGAGATGGAACTGTGCCGATTATATCACAAGACTGAAAGATATAAAATGAAAAGGATAATTTATTAATTCATATTGAGAAACACAATTATCATACCAATCAGATATGTCTGTTAAGAAGATAACACCCCACTTTCCCTCCTAGAAAGATTACAATGGAAGCGAAATTATTATAGCATTTCTTCATAAATATTAAAGTCATAAGATGCTGATAACTAGCTTCGTGTTTTATACCTGACATATTTGTCTGCACAATGAAGATTTATCTGTCACACAGACCAGATATTTCCATCACCCTAGGCATTTTTTTCCCAGAGAAAAGTGCTGGGATGTCTTCCTCTGTATTTCTTGTTTTTGAGGCTTTTATAATTGGTTGACTGGTTCCATTCTGCTCCCACTACCCCTCAGCACATTCTTATATTCTTTAGAAAATCAGTATTTATTTATTTACACAATGCGTGAATATAATTTAACTGCATATAATCCAAATAACAGACAAAATTACTCTTGCCACCAAACTTCTGCCTTTCTTCAGCTATCTTATCTCCAGAAGAAAACAAAAGTATCAATTCTTTCTAGACCTATTTCTATGTATTTAAATGTACACAAAGAAGGTACTGTAATAGTTTTAGATAAGAGGTTTTGAATGTAAAATAGATCATAGCATATACACTATTCTGTAATTTTTTCTAATCCACTTAATATCTTAATAATTTTTCTATATAAAAATAGATCTATCTATCCCAATATTTCAACTACCTCATGATATATTGTATAACAAAATAATTTATTTAGTCGTTCTTTTGTTAAAAAGCATTTAGTATCCTTGCAACTTTTTAAAATTATAAACAATGAAGTATATTTGTTCATATGTGGGAGTATCTCCACAGGTTCTATACATGAAATATGTATCAAAGAGTACACACTTTAAAGTTTTGATGCTGATAACATACTATTAAAATTTAGTCTCATAGACAGTGTATATTTCACTACATCCTTCCTAAAATTGAAGGTTATGGAGACTTTTGATTGTTGCAAATATGATGGGGAAATGATGTCTCATACTGAATTATATTTCAATGATTAATGATAAAGTCAACTTAATTTATTATGATTACTGGCCATTTATTTTATGTCTTCTAAGAATTGTCTGTTATTTGACCATTTTTCTATCAAGATAGTGTTTTTGTATTATTATGTGAGTATTTTATATATTCTAGAAACTAATAATTTATCCATTATATGTCTTTTAAATCTTACTGTACTATATACATCAATTTTTTTGTTTGTTTATAATGTCATCATAAAGACTGAAGGTTTTATATACAAATATTTTATTTGCAAAGGTAATAGACATTGAAACAAAGGAAACAACATAAAATATATACGAATAAAATTAATAATCTCCATTCCCAATCTCCAGAGTTTAACAGATGTTAATAGCCTGAGGTGGTAATCACATCAGCAATATGATGATACAGGAGTTTCTAGTGCTCTTCCCCTAACAGAAACATCAATTTGAACAACACCCCATGAGATACTGACTGCAGATGAGGGATCAAAGAACCTGGGTGGAGAGCAGAAATAGAAAAGATGAACTGAAGAGGGTAGTAAAGAGTTTCACATTATACCTGTTACCTTTCCCCCAAATCCTGTCACTGTAGCACTGAGAGAGACACTCTCCCAGTGAGAGGAAGAGAGTTAAGTCAATATGTGACTTCACCGTGAACCTCAGCACCAGGCCCAAAGCAGTGCCATGCCGGCCTCCAAAGTCCCAGCTTCCAGGCAGCTCCCAAGGACCCACAGACCTGAACCACCCAAGTGCCAAAATGGACCCAGAAGCCACAGGTACCAGACAAGTTCTTAGAGACCCAGGCTCCTGGCCTGTCCTAGTACCTTGCTGGTCCTTGAAGACCCAGCCTCCAGACCAGCTCTTGCAAGACTAGACTCTAGGCATGCACCAGCATAAGATAGGCTCCCATGGGCCAAGGTCCCTGACTCTCCCCAGTGCCAGGCTGGCCCCAGAAATTCAGCCTCAAAATATGCCCCAGAGTCAGAGTGCCCCATGAAACAAGCCTCCTGAGTGACTCTTCTGGACACTGACCTTCAGCCTACCATAATATCAGGCCCCAGAAGACCCAGCCTCCAGACCAAATCTTGAGGATGCTGGTTCCTGGACAGCCCCAGCACCAGGTTAGTCCTTGTAAACCTAAGCTCTAGGCCAGCTCCCATAGACCCAGGCTCATGGCACACCACACTGTCAAGCCAAATGCCACAGACACAGCTTCAGGCTGGCTCCTCTGGACCAGAGATCCCAGCTGGTTCTTATGGACACAGGACCCAAGCCCATCACCATGGATTCTGGCACCAGGTCCACCACTAAGCACCAGTCCCTTCCCCAGAGATAGAGGCTCCAAATCTACCACTGTGGACACCAATGCAAGGCCACATGAATCACAAATAAATAAGGAAATATGAAACCACCAAAGGAAACTAATAAAGCTCCAATAGTATCTCTAAAGTAATGGAGATTTATGAACTGTCTGACAAAATGTTCAGAAAAATCCTCAAAGAAATTTGGTGAACAACAGGAAAACACAGAAAACTAAACAAAATTAGAAGGATACATGAACAAAATAAGTTCAACAAAAAATATAAACCATTAAAACAATAGGATCTTGGAGTTAAAGAATGCAATGACTAAAGTGAAGAAGTCAATAGACAGCTTCAACATCAGACTCAACGAAGCAAAGAAATCAATGAACTAAACTACAAGATATTTGATATTATCCTACGAGAGAAACGACAACAAGAATGAAAATGAATGAAGAAAACCTATTAATTACGGGATACTATTAAAAGAAGCAATTTACTTATAATTTGAATCCTAGAAGGAGAAGAAGAGAATGAGGAAGAATGCTTACTTAAAAAAGACAAACTGGTGGAGAACTTCTCAAATCTGGATAGATTTGGACATTTACCCTAAAAGTCTGAACCCAAAAAGATCTTCACCAAGACACATTAAAATAAAACCATCTAAAATCAAAGACAAAGAAAGAATTTTATAAGCAGCAACACGAAAAATTCCTCACATACAAGAGAACTATCATATGGCTATCAGTGGATTTTTCAGCAGAAACCTTACAGGCCAGGAGAGAAGGAAATACTATATCAAAATGCCAAAGGAAAAAAAAAAAGACTGACAACCAAGAATACTTTACCTAGCAAAGCTATCCTTCAAAATAAAGGAGAGATAAACATTTTCCCAGATAAAGAAAAGATGTGGGAGTTCATTACCACTAAACTTGCTTTACAAGAAATGCTAAAGGGAGTTCTTTAAGTTGAAATGAAGACATGTCTTTAAGTTGACATGTCAACAAG
Source organism: Pteropus vampyrus (assembly GCF_000151845.1). Taxonomy (NCBI): domain Eukaryota; kingdom Metazoa; phylum Chordata; class Mammalia; order Chiroptera; family Pteropodidae; genus Pteropus; species Pteropus vampyrus. The sequence goes on along the minus strand of NW_011889432.1, from coordinate 750,539 downwards.
TGAAAGTATAAAACTCACTGTAAAGCTAAGACTATACAGTCATGCACTGCATAATGACTTTTCGATCATTTATGAAATGCATACATGACAGTGGTTTTGTAAGATTATAATGGAATGAAAAATTCCTATTGCAAGGTAGTAGCCATAATAACATCATAGTACAACACATTATGTGGTTGTGATGATGCTGGTGTAAAGAAACCCAGTGTCCTGCCAGTCATATAAAAGTATAACACATACAATTATGTAAATTACATAATAATTGATAATGATAAAAATGGCTGTCAACGGTTTATGTATTTACCATACCATAGTTTTATTTTATTTTAAGGAGTACTCTTTTGACTTATAAAAAAAGTTTGCTGTCAAACAGTATGCCGTATTATGCCAGCAGCATCTTCATGCATCTTGTATTTACTGTGTCTTTTGATTGCATCATTCTCTTGTGCTTAATTAAATCTTGTGTTGTTTTATACATTAATATGCTATACAACTTATAGCATAGGAGCAATAGGCTATACCATAGAGCCTAGGTGTGTAGTAGGCTACACAATCTAGATTTGTGTAAGTACAATCTATGATGTTCACACAATGGTCCCTAACAACACATTTCTTAGAAAGTATCCCCATCTTTAAGTGGTACACAATTGTAGTCAAATTCAGAATACTCAAATACTGTCACGGTGGTATGTAAATCAATTTTAACTCTGATATAAAAGGTAAAAGAAAAAAGTGTTAAAGATAATTACAGCTACAATAATGTGTTACTGAATACACCAGTAACATATATATATATATGTAAATTGTGACATTAATAACACAAAATGTGTGGAATTTAAATTGTAGAGTTTTTATATAGTTCAATTTATCACTTTAAAATAGACCGTTATATTTATAAAACACTTTAGTTAAACCTCATGATAACAACTAAAAAACTTGTAGTAGATTTTTTTTTAAAAAAAAGAGAAAAGAATCAATATATACCACTACAAAAAAAATCATCAAAAGTGAAAATAGCATGACAGGAAGAAAGAAAGGAACTACAAAACAGTCAAAATACAATTTTTAAAATGACAATAGTAAATCCTTTGCTAATAATAATTAGGTTTCAATGTAAATGAATTAGATTTGGGAAGACATATCAGCATCAGGGTGGTATAAGGCATCCTTCATTTTTGTTCCACTGTAAAAAGAAAAAAAATCTGCATTGACCCAAACATAAAAGTGCCTTTTAGGGAGCTGTGGAATCTAACACCTTAAGCCAAGGGACCCAGCATGAGTGTCCCCCACCCAAGCATTATTAACAGGCAGACAACCTCAGTTCTAGCTATGGACCCTGCAGTGATCTGTATACTGGCTCCAGCCCCTCTTAGCCAAACTCAGGGAGTTCCTAAAAAATACTGAATTAGACAATCATCCATAGACAAGAAAGCCTTTGTGGATATCCAGGTATAGAGAGAAGTTCCAACACTCCGTTGAAATGAAAATGAATACAAATATGAATGCACTGGAATGGAAAAGAGAAATAATTATCTTTATCTGTGTCACCCCTCACCCAGATAGCAAAGCTTGAGAAAAAGAGAGATCTTCATTATCCCATGAAAGAGTGAGGATGTGAGTGAGCATCCAGGTTTCCCAGCTGTGCAGAATGCTGCCAAAGGGGATAATTTCTCTCTAACCTATCCAGAGTACAGAATCATGAGCTATGTGAAGCGGAGACAGGAAGAAGCAAGGAGAGCAGCAGACAGGACACTTAGAGACATTAAAAGGATACATAAAATAGCCTGCTGATAAGATGTTGGGAAAGCCTCACCCATAGATCCCCCAAATTGGCACATTGATGCCCACTGACCCACATTTCCCCAACACACATCCTCTGCCATATGACTGTCTCCTGTGTGCTCCAGATGGCATTGTTAGAATGGGCTTTGACAGATGGTTAGTGAGCACATGTAGAAAGCTGGTCAAATTTCTAGGCCTAGAAGAGATAACAAATGAGCTTTAGCACCATATTTGGGAAAACGAAAGAGAGGCTGTCATTACTCAGCCTAGGGCATTGTAGGATCCAGAGAAAACATTCGAGATTAAAAATTCTGCTACTATAAAAGGCAAGAACCATGGAACAGGTATGCAAAGAGAATGTCTGACATAGCTTCAAAATCACTAGCAGGAATAAAAGAAGGTGTCTCTCTCCTGAAAGCAGTAGTTAACTACTTCTTCAACTGCAAAAATAGAAACATAAAACGTCAAAGAACATAAAAAATAAGGTAACATGGCAACACAAAAGAATCACAATAACCTTCTGGTAATTGAACCTAAAGACATAGAGATCTGTGGTTTACCAAAAAAAAAAAAAAAATGATGCAAATGGTGGTTTTAAGGAAACACAATGACCTACAAGAAAACACAGGAAGACAATTCAATGAAATCATGAAAAATAATGACCAAAAATATAAGTTAAACAAAAAGATAGAAATCATATAGGGTAGGCAGGAAATCTATCCAGGTGCTCTGGCCTAACGGCAAGGTCAGCGCAGTGCATTCCAAGCCCTATGGCCTAGAGCCCTTTTCAGCTCTGAAAAAAGGGAGCAAGCAGGAACAACAAGGCATTACCACAGCAAATGGCCTCACTATCTGGAACTGTGGCAACCCAGTAGGCAAGTATCCAAGAAGCCATAAGTACCCGCCTCAATCCAGCTGCAACAAGCACGCCAAATCCACCCAGGGCATACAGTATACACAGCGGTCACTTCTACACAAGGCCACGTTTTCAAGACTAGGAGAGACACAGACATTTTGGCTAATTCATATAAACAAATACAGAAAGCAAAACAAAATGAGAAAAGGAAAATGTCTCAAATGAAGGAACAAGGAAAATCCCCAAGAGGAAAAAAAGCAACTAATGAAACAGAGCTAAGTAATTTGCCTGATAAGGATGCTCACTAAACTTGAGAGTGAAATAGAGGAACTTAAGAAGAAATTCAACAAACAGAAAGTATAATAAGAATCAAACAGAGCTGAAGAATACAATATCTGAAATGAAAAAATACATTAGAAGAAATCAACTGCAGATTAGCTAATACCAAAGAACAGATCAGCAAACTGAAAGACAGACTAGCAGAAATCAAACAATTTGAACAACAAAAATAAATAAATAAATAAAAATAAAATAAAATGTGAATAGTTTAAGAGGTCACTGGGACAACATCAAACATACCAACACTGACATTACAGAAATCCCAGAATGAGAAGAAAAGAGGATCAGAGAGTTTATTTGAAGAAATTGTGACTGAAAACTTTCCTAATTTGGGAAAAGAAACAGACATCCACATCTAGGAAGCATGGAGAATACCAAACAAGATGAACCCAAAGAGATCCACACCAAGACATACTGTAATTAAAATAGCAAATGATAAAAAAAAACTTGAAAGTTGGCTTCCAGTCAAAATGGCGCAGCAGGTAAACGCTGTGCTTGCCTCCTCTCATGACCACATCAAAATTACAACTAAACTACAGAACAATCATCATTGGGAGTCACTTGAAGTCTAGCTGAACAGAAGTCTTACAACTAGGGATACACAGAAGAGGCCACCTGGAAACTAGAAGGGGTAGAGATTCAAAATGGGCTGCTCCCACCCTCACGTGTGGCAGTTGAGAATTGGGAGAAATATCTCAGCTGCAGAGGTCCCCCGGAAGATCAAGGGGTCCAGGCCTCACACTGGGCTCCCCAGTCCAGGGCTCCAGTGCCAGGGAAATTAGTCCCCATAAGTTCTGGCGGTGAAAACCAGTGGAGATAGGACTGAGTGAGACGAAGGGCTGAGGGAGTCGCCGAGTTTCCTCTTAAGGGGCCCGCAGACGAACTTACTTGGTGACGGACTCACTGGCTCTGAGCTCCAGCTATGAGGTCGCAGCTTGAAAAGTGCCAGGGATATATGGAGAGGAAATGAGTAAGTAGTCTGGCTTCAGGGTGAGGGCTAGAGGGGCAACTTTCTCCCAGACATAAGTACTGGCAGAGGGCTTTGTTCCTTTGTTGAACCCTCCCTCACTCAAGCTTGCAGACACAGGCAGGAGCCATATATGAATCTCCATCAAAGAAGCTAACACTGGTTGTCCCACCCTAGTGAATTCCTAAGACCTGACCTCTCCCAACGTGCAGGCCCACACAAGCTGATTCCAGTGGATTTTCCATACAAATGACCTGTCTTAGCTCTTACTGCAAACTTCCCTAAAATCTCTCAAAGGTTCACAAAACCTAAACAAGCAGCATCTAGCTTCAGTATTCTCTGTACCTCTTGCTGAGCAGCCCCAAGCCCAACACTAGCGGAAGCCAGCTTCGGTTTGCTGCTTGGTCTCTCAAAGTACTTCCAAGCCCAGTGTGGGTGGTGGCTATCTGCAGATTACTTGGTGGCTCATGCCAGGTAATCCTGAGCAAGGCACAGGCTACAGCTAGACTTGGCCTGCAGGAGGGCATGTCCTAGGAGGCCCAGGCCTGCACACCCGGCGGCCAGCTTCTGTCTGAACTAGAGTACCACCGGGGTCACATCTGAGAATGACACACGCAGAGGGCAGACAGGGCAGGCACTAAAGCCCTGCTAAAGTGAATCCTCATCTGTAGGATCAGCCCCTATACAATATCTCCTTCACTGGTCATCAGCCCAAGGGTCAATCCCTCTCACTGATGAGCAAACAGCAACCAAGGCTCAACTACAAAAGGAGGGCACACACAACCCATACAAGACACATACCTAGAGCACCCAGCTCAAGTGACCAGGGAAGACTGTGCTACTGGGACTCACAGACACCTACTACATAAGGCTACTCTACTAAGACCAGGAGACATAGCAGCCCAACCTACTACAAAGAAACAAACACAGGGAACAGGCAAAATCAGAAGATGAAGAAACACGTCTCAAGTGAAAGAACAGAACAAAGTTCCAGAAAAAGAACTGAACAAAATGGGGACGAGCAATCTACCACATGCAGAGTACAAAACACTTGGTATAAGGATGCACAATGAACTTAGGGGAAGAATAGAGGAACTCGGTGAGAAATTTAACAAAGAGATAGAAAACATAAAGGTGGAGATAGATAACATAAAAAAGAACCAGTCAAAAACGAAGACCATATAATTGAAATGAAAAATACATTAGAAGGAACCAACATTACCTTAGATGGAGAAGACTGAATCAGTGATTGAGAAGACAGGGCAGCAGAAAACACCCAATCAGAACACCAACAAGATAAAAGAATTAAAAAAAATGAGGATAGTTTAAGGATCCTCTGGGACAACATCAAGCTTACCAACACTCACATCATAGGGATAACAGAAGGAGAAGAGAAAGAGCAAGGAACTGAAAACCTATTTCAAGAAATAATGACTGAAATTTCCCTAACCTGTTGAAAGAAATAGACATACAAGACCAGGAAGTGCAGAGAGTCACAAAAAAGATGAACCCAAAGAGGGCCACACCAAGACACATCATAATTAAAATGCCAGAGGATAAAGATAAAGATTACTAAAAGCAGCAATAAAAAAACAGTTAGTTATCTACAAGGTAGCTCCCATAACTGTCAGCTGATTTCTCAGCAGAAACTTTTCAGGCCAGAAGGGATTGGCAGGAAATATTCAAAGTGATTAAAACAAGTACCTACAACTAAGATTACTCTACCCAGCAAAGCTATCATTTAGAATTGAAGGATAGATAAAGAGCTTTTCAGACAAGAAAAAGCTAAAGGAGTTAATCATCACTAAGCCAGTATTACAGGGAATGTTAGAAGGACTTTTTAAGAAGAAAAGAAAAAGAAAAAAGATCCAAAATATGAAAATGTCAATAACTACATATCTAGCAACAATTACTTTAAATGTAAATGGATTAAATGCTCTAATCAAAAGATAGTGTGGATGAATGGATAAGAAAACAAGACCCTTACATATGCTGCCAACAAGAAACTCATTTCAAATTGAAAGATACACACAGAGTAAAAGTAAAGGGATGAAAAAAAGATGTTTCATGAAAATGAAAACAAAAAAAATCTGGAGTAGCAATACTAATACCAGATAAAATAGACTTCAAAACAAAGGCTAAAACAAGAGACAAAGGAAGACCCAGTTATTCCACTTCTGGGTATTTATCCGAAGAAACCCAAAACACCACTTTGAAGGGACATGTGAATCCATGTTAATTGCAGTATTATTTACAGTAGCAAGATATAGAGGCATCCTGGGTACCCATTAATGGATGAATGTTAAAGAAGAGGTTATGTATATACGACAAACCGCAGCTAATAGCATACTCAATGGTGAAAAGCAGAAACTCCTTCTTCTAAGATCAGGAACAAGAAAAAGATGCCCACTATCACCATTCAACATAGTATTGGAAGTCCTAACCACAGCAATTAGTCAAGAAAAATAAAAGGCATTCAAATTGGAAAGGAAGAAGTAAAACTGTTACTATCTGCAGATGCCATGGAACTATATCTAGAACACCCTAAAGATTTTACTAAAAAACTATTAGAATAAATGAATTCAGTCAAGTTTCAGGATATAAAATCAATAAACAGAAACCAGTTGTGTTTCTATACTGATTCTATTGTGATTCTATTCTATTCTATATTGATATACCAATAACAATCAGAATGAAAAATTAAGAAAACAATCCCACTTACAATTGCATTAAAAAACATAAAATATCTAGGAATAAATTTAACCAAAGAGGTGAAAGAGCTGTACTCTGAGAACTACTGGAAACTGAAGAAAGATATGGAAGCAGACAGAAATATATGGAAAGGCATACCATGGTCAAGGATTAGAAAGATCGGTATTATTAAAAATGTCCTTAATACCTAAAGCAATATAAAGATTCAATGCAATCCATATTAAAATACCAACAACATTCTTCTCAGAACTAGAATAACTAATCATAAAATTTATATGGAACCACAAAAGACAATGAATAGCCAAAGTAATCTTGTGAAAGAAAAACAAAGTTGTAGTTATCATGCCCTCTGATTTCAAACTATACTACAAAGCTACAATAATCAAAACAGTATGGTACTGGCATAGAAACAGGTAAACATAGAAATGGAATAGAATAAAGAGCTCAGAAAAAAAATTCTCTGTTATATAGTAAATTAATCTGTGACAAAGGAGGCAAGAATATACAATGGAGTACATAAAATCCCTTCAGTAACTGGTGTTGAAGCAATGCTTTACTATAGAATAAAAGGTGGAAAGGTCCTAATTGTCTGCACTGGTGTCTTCCATATGTGAGAACTGGGTCCAGCCCAGATAGAAGCCCTTCATAAAAACACGAGAAAAAAGAGCAGTTTACAAAGCAAAGCACCAACATTAGATCACTAGGTCTGGTTTTAACAATGTGGGTTAAAAGAGTAAACTAGATATCTAAGATGTCTGAATACAGCTCAGAGTCCTTCAGTTTATAAGCTAGTTCATTATCTAACTTACTACGAGCATTGCAGAGCAATGAGAAGTGAAGTCCCTTAAAAGGAGCTCAATGCAGCCATCACATGCCATGTTCCTTGATCTTAGAGGAAGTAATTGAGTCATCCAAACTTCTCTCAGAAAATGAATTCAGTTCTCATTGGCGCACAGCCCTTTTGTTCAATAAAGGTTTAGTTTTAAGTCTTCAATCTTCTGTAGTCTACAATGTAACGTCATATTCAGCATCCTAGTGTACCATTTTCAATTATAAAATGGCAAGTCAATTATGTACCTACATAAAATATTTGCATGACTCTACTGCCATCTTAGGGCTTTTCACTGGGAAATAATCCCAATGAGAACCCATGATTACATTATATAACACACTCATGAGCCAAGCTCACCAGTAAAATGGATTATCTGTTGGTATAACAAATATAAAATCATATTTATACATAGACACATGAAAGGGGAAAAAAAAGAGGAAAAGGAGCAAATTTGGGGAAATTGGTTGAAGGATGCTACGTCACATGAAACTACTTGACATTTTAGAGCAATAGTAATTTCCAGACCTTTACATACTATTACTTGCTTACAATTCGATTATTAGAACAGCCAGAAAATAGTCTCAATGCAGAATAAAGGAAGATAAGAAAGTTTGGACAAGGCTTAAGCATTTATCTTCAGAGAAGATTCCATGTCGATGCGAAGGCTTGCATGCCCAAGTGCTATCTACTCTCTTTTTCGATTGCTCTGAGAAGTGATTATCATATATAATGTCATCTGACTGGCTTAAATAGTTAAGGCAGTACGGAAAGGTAAAAGAGTGGTTTCACACCCTCATGTGCTTCTGAAATAAAATTATGGGCTTGTCCATAGGTAGCTCTCTACATGCGAAAAGACCAGCTATTTTATGTAACATGCAACCACTAGAGACCCAGCCCAAAGCTGCATAACTCCACAGGCACACATACCACGTTAGCTAGGCAACCTGAGAGGCTGTCTAGAGATAAACTCAGGTTCTCAAGAACAGCTGGATGGAGAAAGGTTCCAAAATAGGCCCACATGTCACCTGGAAAGAGGTCATTTCAATTTTCAATTTTCACCCCAAATTTTCTAACTTTGGGAAAAAGCATGATAATTGTTTGGCCTCAAATAGAATTGTGTTAGCAAGTCATGTTGACAATGTGGAGAAAAATCTTAAAAACCCTGAAAAATCTCTGCCAAGATATCCAAATGGCACTTGCTAACATTTTTTGAGGTACCTGTGTGGGAGAGCTCAGAAGTACTCTTGCACCAAAAATAAGTGTTTCCAGTCTTCACATTCTAAGACTACTCTTGTAAGCTGAGTGAAGCAGGAAGTAAGAACATCAAACCGACAGCATATTCTTGAGTTAAAAAATAAATAAATAAATAAATAAACTTAATCTGTGATTTCTACCTGTTTTCTTGATTACCATCCAAATAAAGAAGTATAAGCTTGATCCTGGTCTCTCAAGGCCTCTTCTTTTTTGTCGATGGCAGGACTCGATGTCTCTATGTGTCAAGAGCACAGAGGGCACAACTGTGACAAGACTGTGAAGCACCAGCACACACTGAGTTACTCAAAGTTGGAGGTCTTTAATCAGCTCATGATCTCTCTCTTGGCTTTTACATTGTAGGTTTTCAATAGATATTTGCTGGCCCTTGAATGTTCATGGTAAAGAAGCTACTGGCTGGACCATGCTGCACCATTAACCTTTTCTGAGGCTATTATTTTACAGTTTCTTAATCTCAACAAAAGTCACCGACCCAAATATCCTTTAAGAATCACCTCTCAGTTTAAGCCCTAATAGGAAACCCACTGCTTCTTGATCCCAGGTTTTTATGAAAGTTAAAATGGTAATAGGATTTGAATTTGGAATAGAAATAGCTTTTCTTCCTTTCCATGCCTTTTCTCCCTTACTGCCTTTTGATTCAGACATCTTTAATTAATTGAGCAGACCTGGAACCTGAAAAAGTAAAGTTTTTTTCAAAGCCTATTCTCATTTAATCAGCTTTCCAGAGTTGGACCCCTCACTAGCCCTAATACCTCCCCAGGCTTGGCATCGTGTCAAATGCTTTCTCTCATTTTGCATTTGGGGGTCTAGAATCTTAAGCTGCTGGTAGTCCCTCGATGGCTTTCCTGTAACCTGTTATTAATTGCTAATATTAGAAGTTTGTCCTATTATATAGACTCAAACATCTTCTAGTGGATATCCATCCTATACATGACACGATGACATATTCTCTTAGTAAATAATACTGTGTGTTAAAATTCTCTAAGAGAGTAATGATTTATTGCCTTGGAGGTGATGCATGCCAAGTGGTCTCTGGAATAATATCTATATCCTGTATCTGTTACCGATTATACTGCTTAAATGATTCTTCCAAAGTAGGTCTCCTAGTCCCAAAATTATATACAATATTTTTAGTCAAATTTGGCTTGTTTATATATGACAAAACTAGAAAAATGTTCATCAGGTAAAAGTTGGAGATGTAGACAATAGTTTCTAATACATCTTTCTCCACTTTTATAACAGCTCAAGTCTACAGCTTGAGTGATGGTCCAATTATACTCCACTGAAAGGTTAATTAAATTAATCTTTCAGTGAAGGCTGGTTAGGTAACAAAGACAATAACACTGAAGAAGTTACTGGAATTTGGCTAGGGAACACAGGTATTCAGAGTGGAACACTACTTTAGCATCTCACACACATAATGAGCCAGTAAGATTTTTGTACAAATTGAGAATGTTAAGGTTTTTAGCAAAAACTCAAAATATACTTATTACCTAACATCCCATCTTCCCATCTGCATTTCATGTACAAATGGCTTTGTGGTGGATTTTTCCAGAATTTTCTCAAATCCTTTTCTATGGACATTTCCTGCCCCATTCCTGCAGGTCCTCCAGGATGCCAAGCCAGCATACTCACTTCTAAGTGAGGTACCAGGCCATGGAGAATGGGAGGGCAGGTCCTTCAGCAGTGTGTGGGGAGGTGGCTCTGACTTCTTCAAGTATCAGCTAGCTTAGGCGGTTTGCTTCCCAAGTTTGATTGCTCCATTGTTTCCTTTCTCATGGGAGTCCAAGGGTGGGTTCTAGAGACTGATCCCCTGAAAGAGCTCTTCAATATTAATAGCATTTTTGCACTTGTTTTGACCACCATGGCACCTACGGATTCACATATTCCTTTGTATCCTTCAAAGGAACCTCCCTAATATCTGAGGGATCACATTTGTTCCCAGCAATAGCCATTAGAATGTTTTCTGGACCACGTTCTTTCACCAATTCTTCAAGGTAAGGAATGACTCCTGTTTGGTAACATCATACACTATGACATCTGTAAAGGATCCATGATAGTACATGGGAGCCAGTGAATGAAACTGTTCCTGATCAACGGTGTCCAAGATGAGGAACTTATGAAGTTCATTTCCACAAGGCACGATTTTGGTCATAAAAGATGCCCCAGCATCAGGCCGATGTTGTAGTCAAAGTAATCTTGGACAAATCGACATACAATACTTGATTTCCAAAATCTGTTGGCCCTCGAGGAGACACACTTTGAGCTCCTGTATGGCTCTCATGTACTCCAGGCATCAGGCAGGGGCTCAGCATCCTCCGGAGCCAGCCCTTGCCACACCCTCGCCAAGCAAGCATACATACTCCAGTCTCCAACTTTCTCTTTTGGTGCCCTAGGGCAAAACAACCGCAGCTGATACTTCTGGGCTGCTGGGACCCTCAATAACCCACTTTCAACAAAAAGCAGGTAATCCAGAGAGAAAAAATTAATAATAAAATATTTCATTTAAATAACATATTAGACCAGATTGAGTGAACAGACATTTATAGGACATTCTATTTAAAACCAGGAGGATACACATTTTTATCAAGATCACATGGAATATTCTCCAAGACATCATATTTTATGACACAAAATACTTCATAACTGAAGAAAATTAAAATATCAAAAATATTTCAGTATAAAAAGTAACAACTACTGCTATTTCTCAAATATATATACATACATACATACATCGAGGCAACTTCTCCCCCTTAGAGCAATGCTATTCTCAATCATTTCTTATTCTGTGAATATCTTATTTTGAATAAAAAGTTACTAAACCCATTTTTAGGGCAACATTTTTTACCTGACAGACAAATCTTCCAAATTTTCTAATATCATCTCCTTTCTCAAAAATTGAAATGTATGTCTATGGAAAAATCTATCTTTATGGAAATACAATGCTGTATTGAGGCTTTTACTTGTTAATTATATTAGGAGCAATTTCTTCTTTGTCTCATTACCACTTTCTTAGTGCTTTTCCCTTTCTTTATATTTCTCATCTGATTTTTCTCATTTTTTATACCTCACTTATGCATATCATTTCTCAGTCGCTTAACATAGTTAACACTTAAGACTTCCCAATAGAGTCTAGTAGGAATGCATTCCATTGTGAAAAAAAAGCTTTTGCCAAGGAAGCTAAAGAAGACACAAGAGAATTTAAAGAAACATCTATTTTCCTGTCTTTATATGCCTGAAAGGAACCTGCTGCCTAGAAGAAAATCTATTTAGTTCTACAGTATAACTAGTTATGAGCTTAGACCAAAATCACTAACATTCAAAGAATCATATTATGCCATTGACTAGAGCCATCTTTCATTTTTAAGAATTGATATAAGCTTCAGGTAGCTGTAGAGTCCATTTGCCCACTGTATACAATAGTTTTATATAAGCTAAAAAAACAAAGGCAATGAAGAATTGATTCAGAATGGTCCAGCATTTGACATATCACCATAGGCTGTCCTACAATACAGCCTCTAACAAAACTAGTTGTCCCAAACCCCTGGTGATAGAACTGTTCACCTTTTTACAAGAAAAAAAAATCTTATCAGACAACAATGGTATGAAAGTAGAAATCAATTACAAAAAGGAAACTGGAGAATTCACAAATGTGTGGAGCCTAATAACATGATACTTAAAAACCAAAGGGTCAAAGAATAAACCAAAAGAGAAACTTAAAAAAACTTGAGACAAATGAAAACTGAAATAAAATATACTAAAATTTCTGGGATGCAGCAAAAGCAGTTCTAATAAAGAAGTTCATATTAATAGACACTAATGTTAAGAAACAAAAAAGATCTCAAATTCACAAGACAATTTTACACCTCAAGGAACTAAGAAAGAAAAACCTATTCCCTTTTAGAAGGAAGGAAGCCCTTTTAGAAGGAAAGAGACAACAAAGATTAGAGTGAAATAAAATGAAATAGACAGCAGAAAAGAAAATAGAAAAGATAAATAAAACTAAGAGCTGATTTTTTGAAATGAAATATAGAATAGACAAACCTTTAGCTAGACTCATAAAGAAAAAAAGAGAAGGCTCAAATAATAAAATCATAAAGAAGACATGTTACAGCAGATACCATAGAAATATAAAGAATCCAAGAGACTATTATGAGCAATTTTCCAACAAATTGGAAAACTTAGACTAAATCGATGAGTTCCTGGAAACATACAATCTTCCAAGAATGAATAAGAAAAAAAATACAAAATACGAATTATAGTTACTATGAAGGAGATTAAATCAGTAATCAAAAGCCTCCACAAAAACAGAAGTCCAAGACAACATGGCTTCATTGTTGAATTCAATCAAATATTAAAAGACAAATACAATCCTTCCTAAGCTTTCCAAAAAATAGAAGAGAATGGAGCATTTCCAAATTTATTTTGTGAGACCAGTATTATCCTGATGCCAAAACCAGAAAAAGAAACCGCAAGAAAAGAAAATTATTTTCCAAATATCACTGATGAATTTACACATGAAAATTCTCAACAAAATATTAGCAAACTGAATTCAGTAGCACATGAAAGTGATCATATGCTAGGATCAAGGAGGATTTATTTCAGGGGTGCAAGGGTGTTTCAACATCCACAAAAGAATCAATATGATATACAACAGTAACAAAATAAAGGATAAGATCATATATATAATCAACTCAATAGATGCAGAAAAACAATTTGGCAAAATTAATCATCCATTCATGATAAAAGAAAAAACTCTCAACGAAGTGAGTAAAGTGGGAATGTACCACAACATAATGAAGACTATACATGACAAGGAAGAACAAATGAAGCAAAGTCAGCAGAAGGAAAGAAATCATCAAAATTAGAGGAGAAATAAATGAAATTGAAAACAAACAAATAAACAAAAAACAATAGAAAAAAATAAATGCAACAAAGAGCTGGTTCTTTGAGGTTAGTAAAATTGACAAACCCATAGCTATACTCACTAAAGAAAAAGAGAAAGGACACAAATGACCAAAATCAGAGATGAAAGAGAGGAAATTATGACAGACACTGCCGAAATACAAAGGAACATGCAAGAATTATATGCAAAATATATAACACCAAATTTAATAAGAAGAAATGGACCACTACGTAGAAAAATACAACCTTCCTAGACTAAATCATGGAGATCTGGAAAATCTAAATATGGAAATTTAAACAATCATCAAAAACCTACTTCCAAATCTAAATATGGATATTTAAACAATCATCAAAAACCAAAAAAGGAAAAGTCCTGGGCCAGATGGTTTCACCAGTGAATTCTACGAAACATTCAAAGAAGATTTAATACTTATTCTCCTCAAACACTTCCAAAAAAATCGAAGAGTTGGTAATAGTTCCAAATTCATTTTATAAGGCCAACATTACCTTGATACCATAACCTGGTAAAGATAACACCCAAAAGAAGAAAACTACAGACCAGTATCTCTCATGAACACAGATGCACAAATCCTAAATAATGCTAGTGAACCAAATACAGCAACAACTTGAACAGATTACACACCACGATAAAGTGGGCTTCATCTCAGGAGCACAGGGATGGTTCAACATAAGCAAAACGATTAATGTGATATAACACATAAACAAATTAAACAATAAGAATCATATGATCATATCAAAAGATGCGGAAAAAACCTTCGACAAGATACAGCATCCAATTATGATCAAAGACCTTGGATTTAAAGATGATTTTATGAATTTGATCTCAAAAGCAAGGGAAGTAAAAGCAAAAATAAATGAATGGGACTATATCAAACTGAAAAGCTTCTGCTCAGCAAAATAAATCATTTTACTTTAAAAATATTGGAGAAGATGCAGAGAAAAAGGGACCCTCATACACTGTTGGTGGGGCTGCAAATTGATACAGCCACTATGGAAAACAGTATGGAGTATGCTCAGAAATGTAAGAATTGATCTGCCATATAATCCAGCAAACCCTCTGCTGTGTATTTACCCCAAAGACTTGAAAACTCATCTCCAAAAGATATTTGCACACCAATGTTCATAGCAGCATTATTCACGGTGGCCAGGACATGGAAGCAACTGAAGTACTCTATGATAGATGATTGGATAAAGAAGCTGTGGTACATATATACAATGGAATATTACTCAGCCATAAGAAGAGATGAAATATTGTCATTTGCGACAATCTGCATAGACCTCTAGATAATCATGCTAAGCGAAATAAGCCAGACAGAAAACGTCGAAAATCACATGATATCACTTATACATGGGATATAAACCTAAAAGCAACAAATGAACAGGACAAACAAACAGAGACTCATGAACATGGACTAGAGACTAGTGGTTACCAGAGGGTAGGGGTTGGGGGAGGAGGGGGTATGTAGACGGTTAAATGGGGTGAAATATAGGAGGGATAGGGGGAGGGTGAAGTAGGTAAAGGGGATCAAATATATGGTAGCTGAATGTAACTGGACTTTGGGTGGTAATCACACAATAGAATATATAGATGTCAAATTATAATGCACACCTGAAAATTATATAATTTTATTAACCAATGTTACCCTAATAATCTTCACTTAAAAAACAATTTAAGTGATAAGAAAAAAAATAACATACTGCCTGTTTTTTTCCCCCCCTAGGAATATTAAAGTTTCAAGTTCAACATTCAATCTTTTAATCTATTTTGAATTAACTTTGTATATGGTATGATAGTCCAGAATTTTTTAAAATTATTATTATTTTTTATGGTGACATTGGTTAATGAAATTCAATAAGGTTCAGCTGTACACTTTAACAGTAAGGCATATATATGTGTGTGTGTGTGTGTGTGTGTGTGTGTGTGTGTGTGTGTGTGTGTGTGTGTATTTACATTGTATGTTCATCTCCCATAGTTAGATTTCTTTCTGTCACCACATATATGACCCCCTTTATTAGGCCGTTATCACAGGCATTGCTTACAAATATATATTCCCATTCAGATGGTTGTCTCTTTATTTGTTGACGATTTCTTTTGCTGAGCAGAAGCTTTAAGTTTGATGTTGTCCCATTCACGTATTTTTGCTTTTATGTCCCTTGCTTTTGAGGTCAAATTCATAAAATCCTCTTTAAGTCCAAGGTCCTTGAGTTTACTTCCTATGTTTTCTTCTATGTATTTTATTGTTTCTGGTCTTATATTCAGGTCCTTAATCCATTTTGAGTTAATTTTGGTGTGTGGCGATAAACAACAGTCCAGTTTCATTTTTTTTCCAGTGGGCTTTCCAGTTTTCCAAACACAATTTATTGAAGAGGCTTACGTTTCTCCACTGTATGTTTTTAACTTTTTTTTTCAAAATTTATTTGCTCATATAAATATTGGTTCACTCCTGGACTCTTGACTCTGTACCACTGGTCCGGGTGTCTGTTTTCACATCAATACCATGCCGTTTTGACTACTGTCTCTTTGTAGTATAATTTAAAGTCGGGCAGAGTGATGCCTCCAGCCTTGTTCTTTTTTCTCAGCATGGCTTTACCATTTCAGGGTCTTTTGTGCTTGCATGAAAATCTGATGATTTTTTGTTCTATTTCTATAAAAAATGCCGAAGGAATTTTGATGGGGATTGCATTAAATCTGTATAATACTTTAGGTAATAAGATCATTTTAACTATGTTGAGTCTTCCAATCCAAGAACATGGAATATCTTTCCATTTCTTTGTATTTTCTTCAATTTCTTTTAATAGGGTCTTAAAGATTTCATTATATAGGTCCTTCACATGTTTCATTAAATTTATTCCTATATATTTTATTCTTTTTGTTGCAATTGCAAAAGGAATTCTCTTTCCACTTCCTTTTCTGACATTCATTATAAGAGTATAGGAATGCTATGGATTTTTGGACATTGATTAGGGATCCAAAAACTTTACTGTATTTGCTTATTGTTTCTAATATTGTTCTCGTGGAGACTTTAGGGTATTCTATACAGAGAATCATGTCATCCTCAAATGATGACAGTTTTATTTCTTCATTTCCTATTTGGATGCCTTTTATATCTTTCTTTTGTCTGATTTCACTTGCTAGGACATCTAATGTTATGTTCAATAACTGTGGCGGTATTGGACAGCCTTGCCTTGTTCCTGATCTTAGAGGGAAGATTTCTAGTTTTTCACCATTAAGTATAATATTGGCTGAGGGTTTGTCATATATAACTTTTATTATGTCAAGGTACTTTCCTTCTGTACTGATTTTGTTAAGTGTTTTTATTATAAATGTATGTTGTGTCTTGTCGTAGGTTTTTTCTGCATCTCTTGATATGATCATATGATTCTTATTTTTAAAATTATTTATGTGATGTATTACATTAATCAATTTGTGCATGTTGAATAATCTCTGTTCCCCTGTGATGAGGCCCACTTGATCGTGGTGTATAATCTTTTAAATATGTTGCTTCATTCGGTTCGGTATCTTATTTAGGGTTTTAGAATTTGTGTTCATGAGAGATACTGGTCTGTACTTTTCTTTTTTTGTTATTATTACCAGGTTTTGATATCAGAGTAATATAGGCCTCATAAAATGTGTTGCAAAGTATTGCCTCCTCTTCAACTTTATGGAAGAGTTTGAGGAGAATAGGTATTAACTCTTCTTTGCATGTTTGGTAGAATTCACTGGTGATGCCATCTGGTCCTGGACTTTTACTTTTTGGTAGATTTTTGATGACTATTTCAATTTCCATCCTGCAGATAGGTCTATTTACATGTTCCAGTTCTTCTTGATTCAGTCTAAGAAGGTTGTATTTTTCTAAGTACTGGTCCATTTCTTCTAGGTTATTAAATTTGGTGTTATATATTTTTTCATACTATCCTTGAACTTTATTCAATGTTCCATGTGTATCATCCTTTGTGTTTATGTGATGTAAGTCGTAATTTCCCCACTTTCATACCTTATTTTATTTATTTTTGTCCTTTCACTTTTTTCTTTACTGAGTCTAGCCAGAGGTTTGTCAATTATATTAACCTTCTCAAAGAACCAACTCTGTTTATTTTTTCAACTTCATTTATTTCTGCTCTAATTTTGATTATTTCCTTCTTTCCACTGACTTTAGGTTCATTTGTTCTTCCTTTTCTAGTTTGTTAAGATAATGCGTTAGGTTGTCTATTTGGGTTAATTTTTATTTTGGAAGTAGGCCTGTAATGATATGAACTTTCCTCTTAGTACAGCGTGGCACAAAAGTTTTGATATGTTGTACTATCGTTATCATTCATTTCTATGTATCTCTTGATCTCTCTTTTCATTTCTTCTCTGACTCAGTTATTCTTCAGTAGCATGTTGTTTAATCTCCATGTATTTGTGGTTCTTCCTGCATTCTTTTTGCAGTTGATCTCTAGTTTCAAAGCATTATGATCAGAGAATATGGTTGGTATGATTTCAACCCTCTTATATTTGTTGAGGCTATCTCTGTGTCCCAGTATGTGGTCGATTCTTGAGAATGTTCCATGTGCACTAGAGAAGAATGTATAAACAGCTGTTTTGGGATGGAAGGCTCTGAAAAATGTCAATTATGTCCAGTTCATCTAATGTGTCATATAATGATGTTATTTCCTTATTGATCTCCTGTTTAAATGATCTGTCCATATCTGACAGTGTGATATTTAAGTCTCGTAGTACGATAGTGTTTCGGTCTGTTTCTCCCTTTAGTTCTGTTAGCATTTGCTTTACATATTAGGTCTCCCTGTTTGGGAGCATAGAAATTAATAAGTGTTATGTCTTCTTTGTGCATGATTACCTTTATCATTATGAAGTATCCCTCAGTACCTTCCTTCCCCTTTTATATTTTGAAGTCTATTTCATCTGATATTAATACCGCTACTCCTGCTTTTCTCTGAATGGTATTTGCTTGAAATATCATTCTCCACTCTTTCACTTTGAGTCTAGATTTATCTTTGGAGCTGAGATATGTGTCCTGAAGGCAGCATATGTTTGGGTTTTGTTTTTTGATCCAGTCTGCAGCTCTGTGCCTTTTTATTTGTGAGTTCAGTCCATTTACATTTAGGGTGATTATTGAAATATGAGGTCTTCTTACAGCTATTTTTTTCTTTTGCTTGGTGTTTCCACTGCTTCCTTGTCCTTGTGTTTGTTTGTTTGTTGTTTTGTTTTGTTTTGTTTTGTTTTTGGTTGGCTTTCGTGGGTTTTTTTTAGTCCTTCTTGTTTTATGTCATATACTTCACTTCTGAATATTTTGTATGTCTTTACCACTATGAATTTGTTAAGGATAGTTATATACATATACATATACATATACGTATATATTCATATACATGTACATATACATACACATATGCATATATATTTATATATATATATATATATATATAGTCATCCCTTTTCTTTTGTGCGTGCCTTATCTCCATACTCCTTTGAAAATTTGGATCTTTGACTCCTCCCCTTTTCAGTCATTGCTATCTCTATTTGTCCATATGTATGCTGAACGTTCATTAATATCTTGCTATAGCAATTCTCATTATTTAAGCTTATAATGCCCTGTTCTTAGTAAGGGATGCACTGCTTCTATTTGCCTGATAGTCACTTTATTCCTTATTATGTATTTTTTTTTCTGTCATTTTGTTTGAGGTGAGCTGACTCCTTTCAGTATTTATTGTAGTGCAAGCCTCGTAGTGGAGAATTCCCTCGATTTCTGTATATCTGGAAAGGTCTTAATTTCTCTTTCATATCTAAAGGAGAGCTTAGCTGCATACATTATTCTAGGCTGGTAGTTCCTTTCACTTAATAGTTTAAATATTTCATTCCATTCTTTTCTAGCTTGAAAGGTCTGCACTGAGAAGTCCGAGGATAATCTAATGGGCTTTCTTTTATATGTTACCATGTTATTCTTCCTGGCTGCTCGGAGAATTCTATCCTTGTCATTGATTTTTGGTAATTTTAATAAAATGTGTCTTGGAGAAGGCCTTTTTGGATTGAGGTAATTAGGTGTTCTGTTGATTTATTGAATTCCAAGTTCCAGCTTATTCCTTAGATTTGAGAAATTCTCATCCACTATTTGTCTGAAAATGCTTTCTAGTCCCTGCTCCTTTTCCTCGCCTTCAATAATGCCCACTATTCTTATCTTTCCTCTCCTGATGATATCAGCTAGTTCTTATATTTCTCTTTCATTATTTTTCATTCTTCGATGTCTCTCTTCTTCCTTCTGATTAATTTCTAGAGTTCTGTCTTTGATATCACTGATCCTTTCCCCTATTTGGTCGACTCTATTTCCCAAGCTTCCTATTTCATTTTTCAATTCTTGCAGTGTGTCTTTTATCTCCAGAAGGTCTATTTGGTTTTTTTTCGGGGTTTCAATCTCCTTGTTCTGCTCATGTAGTTGTTTTTTTCAAATCCTGAAATTGTTTATATGACTTGTATCTGAATTCACTGAGTTTTTTGAGAAGTACCATCCTGAATTCTCTATCATTTAAGTTGCATATTTCTATGTGTGTAAGCCTATTTTCTGGAGATTTTTCTCTTTCTTTCTGAGATGCCTTGTCACCTTGGTTGTTTATGGTGTTTAATGGACTATTTCTCTGCCTGGGCATTAATAGAAATGTATTCTGCTTTTTTTCCATAGAGAAGATTTATTATATAAATGTCCCTCTTTAGCTTGTTATAAAGAAGGTGTTTTTCCTTTGGTTTCCAGTAGGTTGTGTCTAAGCCTCCTGGATCCCTGCTTTATATAAAGCCTTAATAATGCATTTTTATTTTCTTGTAGATATTTAGTCACGGTCACTACCCTCAGTCTCAGTCCCTGTCAGTGTTAGCAACAGTTTCGATAGCATTTGCTCAGATTTTCTTGGGGCTCCCTGATTGTGTCAGAGGGTATGGGGTGTGGGGCACTCTGGGTTAGGTGTTGGGGGCTGCAGCTCAGCCTCAGTTTTGCAACTGTGCCTGGTAAAAATCAACTGTTGTTTTTCTGCTTTCCCCTTCTCTGCTTTCTGCCCTGATGACTGGGACTTGCCGCTGGTTGCGTGGAACTCACAAACTCTCCTAGGCAGGGCTCTTCAGGGAAGTCGCTGCTCCTTCTCACCTCCCCCAAACTCTACAGGGAGCTCCAGTGGCTATGTGCTGCAGTTTCTTTATTTCTCCCTGTCTACTGCCCAACACCTGGATTCCGACCTGTGGTAGCTCTTGTGCGCAGATCGCATACTCAGACATGCTGGTGTGAAGTTTCGGTGTTTTTTGTCGAGTTTTAATGTTCGGCTTATTGTTGTTTCAAGGGGAGAGATCTGGGGATGTCTCTCACTCTGCCATGTTTCCTCCCAACTCAGCAGTATGTTATTTGACATCAGCCTTAGCAATATTTTTTAGACAAGTCTACACAGATAAGGGTAACAGTAGTAAAAATAAGCAAATTAAATTACATCAAAATAAAATTATTTTGCACAGTGACAAAAAAAGTCCCTCAAAATTGAAAGGCAACCTACTGAATGCGAGAACATATTTGAAATTCATATATCCTGTAAGTTGTTAATATTCAAAATATATAAAGAACTTACACAATTTAAAGAAAGAAGGGAGAGTATTTCAATAGACAATCAGATAAGCAGATGAAAAGATGCTCAACATCGGTAACCATCATGGAAATACAAATCAAAACCACAATATTATATCACTTCAAATCTGTCAGAATCTATTATCAAAAAATAGAAAAAAAATAAGTGTTGGGAATGATATGGAGAAAAGGGAATCCTTGTACACTGTTGGTGGAAATGTAAAATTGTGCAGCCACTATGTAAAACAGTTTGGGGATTCTTCAAAAAATGAAAAATAAAACTCCTATATAATTTAGCCATTCTTTTTTGTGTATTTATCCAAAGAAAACAGAAACATCAATTCAAAGAGATATAGGCATGCCTAAGTTCATTGCAGCATTATTTACAATAGCTCTGATATGGAGGCATGAATAGATTAATAAATAAGGAAGATGTGGTATATATAAAATGGAATATTACTCAGCCATAAAAATAATGAAAACTTGTCATTTGTGACATCATGGACGAACACAGATGATATTATTCTAACTGAAATAAATCAGACAGAAAAAGACAAATAACCTTGATTTCACTTATGTGAAATCCAAAAATCAAAACAAAACAAATATGCCAACAGATACAGAGAAACAAATTGGTGGTTATGAGAATGGGGAGAGGTTGAGAAGTGAGTGAAATAGGTGAAGGGACAAAGATGTATAAACTTCCAGTTGTAAAATAAATAACTCATGGAAATACATAGTACAGCGTAGAGAATATAGTCAATATGTTATAATAATTTTGTATGGTGATTGATGGTAACTAGATTTACCATGGGGATCATTATAGAATGTATATAAAATCAATCACTATGATGTACACTTGAAACAACAGGATATTGTATGTCAATTATGTGTTAATAAAAGGTTAAAATTAAAAATCTTAAAGACTACACCAAAAACTTTTAGAACTAATTAACAAATTTTATAATGTTGCAGAATGCAAAATCAATATACAAAAATTTGTTGTTTCTATACACTAATAATGGCTTATCAGAAAAAATGTTAATAAAACAATCCTATTTACAAGCATCAAAAATAATAAAACATCTAGGAATAAAACTGAGGTAGAAGACCTGTACACTGAAAATATAAGACTTTGGTGAAAAATTGAAGACAAAAATAAAAACAAAATCCATGCTTATGGATGGAAAGAATGAATATTTTGAAAATATTCCTATTATCCAAAGCAATCTACAGATTCAATGCAATCCGAAGGAAAATTCCAATGGGATCTTTCACAGTAATAGAACAAAAAATCCTAAAATTTATATGGAACAAAAAAAAAAAGATTCCCCAATAGTCAAAGCAATCTTCAGAAAGAGGAACAATGCTGGAGGCATCTTTTCCTGATTCCAAACTATATCACGAAGATATAGTAATCAAAAGAGTATGACATTGACATTAAAACAGACACATAGATCAATGAGCAGAACACAGAGTTCAAAAATAAATCCATGTATGTATGTTCAGTTTACGACAAAGAAGCCAAGAATACACAATAAGAAAAAGATAAATGTTGTTGGGAAATCTGGACAGATACACACCAGAGAATGAAACTGGACTATGTTACACCATAAACAAAAAACAACTCAAAATAGATTAAACATTTGAATGAATGATCTGAAATCAAAAAATTTCTAGGACATCTAGTGGGTAAGCTCCATGATATCAGTCTTAGTGATTTTTTTTGGGGGGAGGGGGGATTTCACACCAAAACCAAAAGCAGCAAAAGCAAAAATAAATAAGTGGGACTACGTGAAACTAAAACAAACAAAACAAAACTTCTGTACTGTAAAGGAAGCTATCAAAATATAAAGGAACCTAAGAAATGAGAGAAAGTTGCTATAAGACTAGATCTTAAAAGTTCTCGTCACAAAAAAAAAGTTTATAACCATGTGTGGTAATGGATAACTAAATTTATTGTGGTAGTATTTCTGCAATATATACACATATCAAGTCATTATCTTGTACACCGAAAAATATACAATGTTATGTCAGCTATATTTTAATTTAAAAAAATAAAGATCTCAATTAACCAAATTAATTTTACATCACATAGAACTAGGAAAAGAGTAACAAACCAAGAACAAAGAAGGAAGGACATAATAAACATCAGAACAGAAATAAATAACATAAAGACCAGAAAACAGTAGAAAATAATAATGAAACTAAAAGCTAGTTTTTGAAAAGATAAAATTGACAAAATTTTATAATGCCTAAGAATAAAAGAGAGATAAAATCAGAAAAGAAAGAGGATACATCACAACTGATACCACAACAATACAAATAATCATAAGAGACAACGTAGAACATTCATACACCATCGAATTGAACAACCCCAAAGAATTGGATAAATTACTAGAAACTTTCAAAGTACCAATGCCGAATGATGAATAAATACAAAGTATGAATATATCAATAACAAGGAGATAGAATCAACAATCACAAAATTACCAAAATTTAAAAATTTAAAAACCCTGGATAATATGGTTTCACTGGTGCATTCTACCAACATGTAAATCATGCCAACTTGCATTCCCACCAACAGTGTGCACAAGATTTCCCTTCTCTCTACATTCTAACATTTTTATCTCTCCTCCTTTTGATAATAGACATCTTAACAGGTGTGACATGGTATCTCACCGTGGTTTGACTTGCACTTCCCTAATGATTAGTGATATTCAACTTTTCATGTATATATTGTCCATATTATGTCTTCTTTGGGAAAATGTCTATTTAGATCTCTTGCCAATTTTTACATTGGATTATTTGTTTCTTTGATATTGAGTTTTATGAGTACTTTATATTCTTTAGATATTAACCCTTTATCAGTTATATGGTTTGCAAATATTTTCTCCCATTCCATAGATTGTCTTTTCAATTTGTTTCCTTTTTAAAATATATATTTTTTCAATTAAGACTGACATACATTAGTTTCAAGGTGTACAACATAGTAATTAGACATTTATATAACTTATAAAGTGATCACCCTGATAAATCTAGTATGCATCTGATACCATGCATAGTTATTACAATATTATTGACTATATTCTCTATGCTATATTTTATGTTTCCATGACTACTTTGTAATTACCAATTCATACTTCTTAATACTTTCCATCCTTTACCCATCCCCTTAAAAACCTCCTATCTGGCAACCATCAAAATGTTTTCTGTATCTATGAATTTGTTTCTGTTTTGTTTGTTCATTTATTTTGCTTTTTTAGATTCCACATATAAGTGAAATCATACAGTATTTGCCTTTTTCTTTTCTGTGAAGGAAATTTTTAGTTTCATGTATTCCCATTTATATATTTAGGGTGTTTTGCCTTTGCCTTCGGCAACTTATTTAAAAGAAATTCATTGCCAAAATGAATATCAAAGAGGTTTTTGACCTATGTTTTCTTTTAGAAGTTTTATGGCTTCAGGTATTACAATTACATCTAAAATTCATTTGAGTTATCTTTTGTGAGTCATGTAACATAAAGGTCCAGTTTCATTCTTTTGCGTGTGGATGTCTAGTTTTACCAACAACATTCATTGAAGACATTATAATTTCCCTATTATATTCTTCACATCCTTGTCAAAGATCAACTGACTTTTACATGTATGTGCTTAATTCTGGGCTCTGTATTCTGTCCCATTGGTTTATGTGACTATTTTATGTAATTGCTATATTGTTTTGATTACTATACCTGTGTAAGATAATTTAAATTCAGGAAGTGTGATCCCGCCAGTTTTATTCTTCTTCCTCAATCTTGCTTTGGCTATTCATATTCTCTTGTGGTTCCATATAAATTTTAGGATATATATATTTTTCTATTTCTCTAATAATTTTATTGGGATTTTGAAAGGAATTGCATGGAATCAGTACATTGTTCTGACTACTATGGACATGTAAATAATATTCTTTCTTCCAATAGAAGAAAACCAAACATCTTTCTATTTATTCGTGTCTTCTTCAATTTATTTCATCAGCGTTTTATAGTTTGCAGTGTCCATGTCTTTCACATATTTGGTAAAATTTATTCCTAAATATTTTGTTGCTTTTGATGCTATTACAACTGGTATTGCTTTCTTAACTTCTCTTTCTGATAGTTCATTGTTAGTGTATAGAAACACAATTGATATTTGTCTTTGATTTTGTGTTCTGCAACATTACTGAATTTGTTTATTAGTTCTAAGTATTGTGGTGGAGTCTGTAGGATTTCCTATACATAAGATTACATAATCTGCTAAAAAAGATAATTTTACTTCCTCTTTTATTACTTGAATTCCTTTGATTTCCTTCTCTTTCCTAATCATGGCTAGGACTTCTAGGAGCATGTTGAATACAAGAGGTAAGAGTGGGGATTCTTGTCTTGTTCCTGATTGTAAAAACCTAACTTCACCACTGAGTTTGATGTTACCTGTGAGCCTGTCATGTATGTTTTTATATTATGCTGAGGTATACTCTTATATGTAATTTTTTGAGAATTTTTATCATGAAAGGTGTTGAATTTTTTCAAATCATTTTTCTACATCTACTGAGATGATCATGATTTTTCTCTTTCATTCTGTTAATGTGGTGCATTACATTTACTAATTCTCATATGCTGAACTATCCTTGCATCTTAGGGATAAATTCCACTTAAGCATGGTGTATGATCCTTTTTATGTGCTGTTGAATTAATTTTGTTAGTATTATGTCAAGGACTTTTGCATCTATGTTCCTCAGGGATATGGGCTTAGAATTTTCAATTCTTGTAGTTCCTTGTAATAAATTTGATATTAGGATAACGGTGACCTCATAATTGAGTTTGGATGTATTTGGCCCTCTAATTTTGGGGGTTAGTTTGAGAAGTTTGGCATTAATACCTTTTTAAAAGTTTGGTAGAAATCACTATTGAGTTATCAGGTCCTAGGTTTTTACTTGTTGGGAGATTTTTGATTATTGATTCAATCTTCTTAGTCTTTGGTCTGTTCACATTTCCTTTTTTCATGATTCAGTCTTGCTAAGTTGTATGTTTCTAGTAATTTATCCATTTATAAAATGTTATCTAATTTGTTGGCATATTATAGTTCATACCAGTCTCTTACAATTGTTTGCATTTCTATTTTATCAGTTATAACAACTCCAATTTTATATATAATCTTATTTGACTATTCCCTTTTTATCTTAGTATATAGCTAAAGGTTTGTCAATTGTATCTTAAAAAAAGCTTTCAGGTCAGTAAATCTTTCTTTTCTGTTAAATATCCATTCATTCTATAATTCATTTACTTTTGCTTGATTTTATTTTTTTTTTTAAATTTGGGGCTTAGTTAGTTCTTCTTTTGCTTGTTTCTTAATATATAAGTTTAGTTTGCTTGAGATCTTTCTTTTTATTCTTAATGTAGTTGCTTATCAATATAAGTGTTACTCTCAGACCAGCTATTGCTGCATCCTATTAGTTTCAGTATGTCGTGTTTTCATTTTTTTTTTTTTGTCTTGAGATTTTTTATTCATTTCCTTTTTGGTATTTTCGTTCACCCACTGGTTTTTCAAGACCGTGTCAATAACCCACATATTGGTAAATTTTCCTGCTCTCTTCCTGTTACTGTTTTCTAATTTCAAAATATTGTAGTAAAAAAAGATACCTGAGTCCAATCTTTTTAAATTTCTTAAAACGTATTTTA
The DNA here is from genome assembly GCF_000151845.1 of Pteropus vampyrus. NCBI lineage: Eukaryota > Metazoa > Chordata > Mammalia > Chiroptera > Pteropodidae > Pteropus > Pteropus vampyrus. Next base: position 723,562 of record NW_011889432.1, on the reverse strand, counting down.
TCTATCCTGAAGAAAGTTCCATGTGTGCTTAAGAATGTGCATTCTATTGCTGTTATATGGAATTTAATCTAAAGTGTACTCCAATTCCAATATTTTTGTATTTATTTTCTGCCTGGATGATCTATCCATTGTTGGAAGTAGGGTATTGAAGTACCCCCAAGATTATTGCATTGCTGTCCATTTTTGCCTTCTGGTCTGTTAATAACTTTAATATATTTAGGTGCTAAAATATTGAGTGAATAAAGTTACAATTATCATATCCTCTTGATGAAATGATCCTTTTGTTATTATATATTGACTTTTTTTCACAGCTCTTCTCTTAAGCTGCATTTCATCTGATATACATATAGCTACTCAAGCTCTCTGTTGGTGTCCATTTGCATGGAATTACTTTCCCATACCTTCACTTTCTGCCTATGCGTTTCCTTAAAGCTTAAGTGAGAATCTTGTAAGTAGCATATAGTTGAGTCTCTCTCTCTTTTTTTTTTTTTACCCATTTAACCATGTTATGCCTTTGATTGAAAGATATAAACTCTTTAAATTTAGAGTAATTACCGATAGCTAAGGACATAATTTTGGCATTTAAAAATTGTAGTCTGGTTCTTTTGTACTTTTTTTTTTCTTTCTACCTCTATTACAGTTTCCTTTGTGAACTGGTGATTTTTGTAAGAGTACTGTTTTATTCTATTTCTCTTTTAATCTATTATAGTATTTAGCTTTCTGATTACTATAAGGGCTTTATACTATATCTTGATATGTCTGTGATAAATAACTACTTAACTCCAAGTGTATATAGAACATCTCAATATTGTTTTGTCCTCACCCATTTTATGTTGTTGATGTCACAATTTATTTTCATTTTTAATTTCTTTTTTTTTCCTATTTTTTAAATAATTAATTGATTAATTAATTAATTTGTTATGGTGACATTGGTTAACTAAATCCAATACGTTTCAGCAGTACACCTTAACAGTAAGGAATATATATATATTTACACTGTGTGTTCCCCTCACATAGTTAGATTCCTTTCTATCACCACATATTTGACCCTCTCTACCCCATAAACTTCCCCAACCCCACTCCCTACCCTCTGGTAACCACAAGTCTTTAGTCCATGTCCATGAGTCTCTGCTTCTTTCTCCTGCTCAATTGTTGCTTTTAGGTTTATATACCATATATAAGTGATATCATGTGATTTTTCAACTTCTTCTGTCTGGCTTATTTCGCTTAGCATGATTATCTCAAGATCCATCCATGTTGTCGCAAATGGCAGTACTTCATCTTATCTTATGGCTGAGAAATATTCCATTGTATATATGTACCACAGCTTCTATATCCAATCATCTATCATAAGACACTTCGGTTGCTTCCATGTCCTAGCCACTGTGAATAATGTTTCTATGAACATCGGTGTGCAAATATCTTCTCAGGTCTGGGTATTCAAGTCTTCAGGGTAAATATTCAGTAGAGGGACTGCTGGATCATATGGTAGATCAATTCTTAGTTTTTTGAGGAAACTCCATATTGTTTTCCATAGCGGCTGTACCAATTTGTAGTCCCACCAGCAGTGTATGAGGGCTCCTTTTTCTCCGCATCCTCTCCAATATTTGTTATTAGTTGTCCTGGGGCTTGGTAGTGTTTAGTCTCGCAGGATAAGGGGGAGGGGCCTTCTGTTTGAGGATGGGGGCTGTGGTTCAGCCTCGTTTTTGCAACCATGGCCAGTTGTTTTTCACCTTCCTGCTTCTCTGCTTTCTGCCCTGATGACTGGGCCCTGCCACCAGCTTCATGGAACTCACATCTCTCCCAGAAAGGACTGTTCGGGGAAGTCACTGCACCTTCTCCCCTCTCCCTCCTCCTACTTGGAGCTCTGGTGGCTATGAGAGGCAGCTTCTTTTTTGCTCCCTGCTCACCGCCTCACACCCAGGATTTTGAGCTGTTTTAGCTCTTATGCACAGATCCCATGCTCAGATGTGCTAGTGATCAGTTTGTATGTTTTTTGTTGAGTTTTAGATGTTCAGCTTATTGTTGTTTCATGGTGAGAGATCTGGGCGTGTCTCTCACTCTGCTATGTTTCTCCAAACCTTTTATTTCTTTTATAAGTTAAGATGTAATCAACATAAAACAAGTAAACTAGTTTCAGGAGTAAAACAATGATTCAACATATGTATATGGCAGAATTACACAGTAAGTCTACTTAACATCCATCAGCTTACATAGTTATAATTTTTTTTTTGGTGATGAAGACTTTTAAAATCAAAATTCATAGCAATATTCAAATATGCCATAACGTATTTTAAACTATAGTCATCGTGTTGAAAATTACATGGCATGACTTATTAATATTTTATTTGTAAGTCTGTAACTTTGGACACCTTCATCCTTTTCATCCAACTGCTACCTCACACCTCTGGCTACCACCAATCAGTTCTCTCTTTACTTATGAGCTTGATTTTTAGTTTTTAGATTCCACATATAAGTGAGATCATAAGATATTTCTCTTTCTTTGTCTTACCTCACTTAGCATAATGCCTTCGAGGTCCATTAATGTTGCAAATGGTAAATTTTCATTCTTTTTTATGGATGAATAATATTCCATTTTGTGTGTATCTCATATCCGTTTTATCCATTTTTCTAACCATGGACACTCCGATTTTTTCCATATCTTGGCTATTTAAAATAATGCTGCAATGAACATGGGAATGCAAATATCATTTTAAGTTAGAGTTTTTGTTTCCTACAGATAAATATCCAGAATTGAATTGATGTACTATACGGTGGTTCTAATTTTAATTTTATGAGGAACCCCTAAATTGTTTTCCATGGTGGCAGCACCAATCTACATTCCCACCAATATTGCACAATGGCCCCCTTTTCTCCACATCTACTCGACACTCATTTTTTCTTTTTGATAATAGCCATTCTAAAAGATGTAAACTAACATTTCATAGTAGTTTTAATTTGCATATCCCTAATGATTAGTGATGTTAAGTTTTTTTTCATGTACCTGATGGCCCTCTGTATGTGTTCTTGAAAAGAAAAGTCTATTCAGTTCTCAGGCCACTTTTTTAATTAAATCGTTTATTTGCTAGTGAATTGTATGAGTTCTTAATATATTTTGAATATTAACCCCATATCATTTATATGATTTATAAGTACTTTATCCCATTTAGTAATTTACCCTTCATTTTATTAATGGTTTCCTTGCTCTGAAGTTTTTTAGTTTGATGTAGACTCATTTATTTTTGTTTTTATTGCCTTTGCCTTTCGAATCAGATCCAAAAAAATAATTGCCAAGACAATGTCAAGGACTTTACCTCCTGTATTTTCTACTAGGATTTTTATGGTTTCAAGTCATATATTCAAATGTTTAGTCCACGTTTCATTTTTTCATGTGCATGTGATGCAAGTTAGTGATGCAGTTTTGTTCTTTTGCATATGGCTGTTCAGTTTTCCAAATATCATTTATTCAAGGGATGTTCCATTCCGCATTGTAAACTCTTGGCTCCTTTGTCATAGATTAATTTACCATATATGTGTGGGTTTATTTCTAGGCTCTCTAATCTGTTCCATTTATCTATGTGTCCGTTTTATGCCAATAACTTTGTTTTGATTACTATATCAATGTACATAGTTTGAAAATAGGAGGAATAATGCCTCCAAATTTTTTTTCTTCTTTCTCAAGTTTGCTTTGGCCATTCTGAGTATTTTATGATTCCATACAAATTTTAGCATTCTTTTTATTATTCCTGTGAAAGATACCATTGGAATATTGATTAGAATTGTACTGAATTTGTAGATCAGTTTGGGAAATATGAACCTTTTAACAATATCAATTCTACCAGTCCGTGAGCATGGAATACCTTTCCATTTATTTATGTCTTCTTCAGTTTCACTCATCAATGTCTTAATGTTCTCAATGTACAGGTGTTTCATCTACTTCATCAATGTTATTCCTAGTAACTTCATTCTTTTTGACACAATTGTAAATAGAATTGTTTTCTTAATTTCTTTCTGATTCTTCATTATTACTTTATAGAAAGGGAACAGATTTTTGTATACTGATTTTCTAACCTGCAACATTACTAAATCCATATATTAGTTCTAAAGTTTTTTTTTTTTTTGGTGGGCTTAGAGATTTTTAGATATAATATCATGTCATCTGCAGATAGTGACAGTTCTACTTCTTGCTTTCCAACTTGGATGTATTTTATTGATTTTTCTTGCCTAAATGCTCTGGCTTCCATCATTACTTGGGAAAAAAGTGATGAAAGTGGGCATCTTTGTCTTGCTACTGATCTTATAGAAAAAATTTTCGACTTCTCACTGTTGAGGATGACATCAGCTGTGGACTTGGCATATATGGCCTTAATTATTTTGTGGTACATTCCATCTATAGCCACTTTATTGAGAGTTTTTCTCATAAAAATATGATGAACTTTGTCAAATGCTTTTTCTACATCTATTGAGATGATCATATGATTTTTATCATTCATTTTCTTCATGTGTTTTGTCACATTGATTTGTGAATGTTGAACCATCCTTGCTTCCAAAATCAATCTCAGTAGATCATAGCTTATGATCTTTTTAAATGTATTGTTGAATTCAGTTTGTTAATATATTGTTTGGGATTTTTGTATGCATATTCATCAGGGATATTGACCTATAATTTTATATTCATGTAGTTCCCTTGCACAATTTTGGTGTCAGGTCAATGCTGGCCTTATAAAATAAGTTTGGAAGTTTTCCATTTTCTTATACTTTTTGGAAAATTTCACAAAAGCATCGTATTAATTCATCTTTTCATGTTTGGTAGAATTTGCCAGTGAAGCCATCTGGTCCATGACTTTTGTTTGTTGGGAGGCTTTTGATTACTGTTTCAATATCCATAGTAATTGCTTTATTCAAATTTTGTATTTCCTTATGATTCACCCTTGGAAAGTTGTATGTTTCTAAGAATTCAGACAGTTCTAGGCTGCCCAATTTGTTGATCTACAGTTGTTCATGGTAGTCTCCTATGATCCTTGGTATTTCTGTGACATCTATGGTACATCTTTTCTTTAATTTATAATTTTATTATTTCAGCCTTCCTTATTTATTTGTTTGTTTGTTTGTTTGTTTGTTTTTGGTGAGTCTCAGTAAAGGCTTTTCAGTGTTCTTTTTTTTACAAACCAGGTCTTAGTTTCATTGACCTTTTCTATTGTTCTTTTTTTTTAATGTCTATTTATTTCTCACTCTTCCTTGTTATTTCCTTATTTCTACTAACTTTGGGCTTCATTCTTTTTCTAGTATTTAAGTGTAATGCTAGGTTGTTTATTTGATATTTTTCTTGTTTCTTAATCGAGGCATTCATTGCTTCCCTCTTAGCTCTGCTTGTGCTGCATCTCATAAATTTTAGTATTTTTCATTTCCATTTTCATTTGTTTCAAGGCATTTTTTAAATCTTTGGGACTGACTTTGGATCTTGAGAAGTAATAACTTCTGCATACTCATGGGTTCTGGCATTGTTTAATACTTCCAGAAATAAAAAAAAAAAATACTGCCAGAAATATTTACTGTTTGTCCTGGCTGAAACTGGATAAGATATTTGAAAGGATTTAACAACTTTATGATGAGAAATTTGGCCCAAATGGAAGCTGATGTTCAACGTTTGATAGGATTTCTAGGCCATCTTCTCTAAGATAAATGTACCCAGAGGGAAAGAAAAACATCCCAATATAGGTAGATGCATGTGTCAGTCTTTTACCATCAAGACTACAACCCAATGCTTTGAGGTATTGAGAGCAACTATCCTTACCTTATAAACCTGGTAAAACTGGAAATGAAACTGTAGAAGTAGTTCAGATTCTTTTTCACCAATCCCAAAACCTCCCCCTATTAATCTCAAATGGCTTGTAACCTCTCTGAGAACTCTTATCTAGAGCATCCACAATTCCTAAGACTGAAAAAAAGAAAAAAATGCATTTTTAAAATTCTGAGAAGGCTCACTTCTTCAAATCTAGCCCACAGCTTCATTAAAATTATTTGTCTAATACAAATCTTAAAAGTCTTCTCCACAATTAGTAAAAAGCTTTAGCCATCTGACCATACAAACTTAACATATTCCAAATGTAGTTTATAAGCTAGTAAGTTTTCTACTATTGTATCCATTTCATGACTAATTTTTTTTAAGAAAGCTAAAAAGTCTGTTAGTATCTGCCTGTACGTATGTCCGTAAACATATGTATGTATGTATGTATGTGTTATAAATGTGTATTTTCTCCTTCAAGATCGCATTGACAAAATTAATATATAAATGGCTTTACTTAATTGAATTAATGAAATTAACTGCTTAAATGAAACTCTCAGAAATATAATAAACAGGCACCCCAAATGTTTTTCAAATTCACAGGATCTAAGAAAATATTCAATATTAAAACTAATTTATGTTTCTTGCTTTAATTAAAATAGTCATGTCTTTAGAGTTATGAGAATTAAGTACTACTTTGTTCTATATGGGTTATTTTGTCAATAAGTTGGCATTATCAAGAGCAGTAACTAAAAGTGAGGATTAACTGCTTTACTGTTTCATGAACCTTTCATGAGTAGTCTAAGTATGATTACTAAGAGCAAGTACATTAAACAGATGTAACTGAAATAAGAGTTTTAGGTAAACTTTTCCATAATGATTGTTTTATAATATGTCTATTCTAATAGTTTCGCAAATCTCTTTAAAATGTACATGCTTAGTTTTGCTAAGTTAAGTGATGAAAATTTATTAAATATCTACATCACTTCCAAAAAATACAAAACATTGAAACATTCCTCCCCAAACATAGGTCTTTCCACTTTTTCCTTCCTTTTACAAAAGACTTAAGAATATTTCGGTCTATTAGTAAACATGCTTTGTGCCATACTGCAAAACTGTCTACAAAAAAGCAAGTGTGTCCAGAAATAAAAGAAAAAAGTATTTAAAAGTCTGCCAATCCGCAGAATGTTAATGTAAAAGACAGTTCATAAGTTCCCTTTTTTCACTACAAATTAAGGTTTCTAAGTGTTAAAAATTCTAACTGATATATGTGAATAAAACTAGTAGAAATAATAAAGGAAACTGTATGCAAGAAAGGTAGGATGATAAGAAGAGATGAAATACTGCCATTTGCGACAACATGAATGGATCTAGAGATAATCATGCTAAGCAAAATAAGCCAGTTAGAAAAAGGTGAAATTCACATAATATCACTTATATGTGGGATATAAACCTAAAAGCAACAAACGAACAGGCCAAACAGAGACTCATGGACATGGACAATAGACTAGTGGTTATCAGGGGGTAAGGAGGAGAAGGGAGGAGGGAGGTAGACAGGATAAAAGGGGTCAAATATGTAGTGACAGAAAGAAATCCAACTAAGGGAAGTGAACAAAGTAAATATATATATGCCTTACTGTTAAAATATACAGCTGAAAAATCAGATTTCATTAACCGATGTCACCATAAAAATTAAACAAACAAACAAATAAATAAAATTTACAAATAAAAATAAAATAAAATAAAAAGAAAGACAGAATGTATGTTTTGGTAAGAAAAGATATGAGACATAGATATACATGTTGTTGAAGAATGAAAAAGTAATTTAATCCTAAAATAAGCTGGTTATCTTAAAGGGTAAGAGAACAAAGGACAAACTAAAATAGATGGAAAAAACTGTAAGTTTGTGAAAAAGGAATCTTGAGGAAGGAATTTTATGTGTGATTAAGTTGAATAAGATTGAATTGATTAATTATAAGGGATTTATAAAGAATCTTTATGTCAATATTGTACATATGTAAAACTAAAACTTAATGTTCTTTCACCTGCTTAAAGGACAGTTTTCCTCTATTATTGGTCTGCTCCCAATAGGAGATTATAAACAAAACAAAATTGTAAATACACTTTACTTTTTCAATTACAGTTGAAATTCAATATATAAGGTTCAGGTGTACAGCATACTGGTTAGACATTTATATAATTTATGAAATAATCACCTTAGTTAGCCTAGTACCAATATAGCACTATACAGTTATTAAAATATTATTAACTATATTCCCTATACTGTATTTTACATCCCCATGAATATTTTCTATCAATTTATACTTCTTAATCACCTCATCTTTTTCACCCAGCCTCCAACCCCCTTCCCATTTGACAAGCATCAGTTTGTTCTCTGTATTTATGAGTCTGTTATTTTTATTCATTTATTTTGTTCTTTAGTTTCTACATAACAGTGATATCATATGGTATTTGTCTTTCTCAGTATGACTTATTTCACTTAATATAATACAATATAGGTTCATCCATGTCATCACAAATGGTAAGATTTCATTCTTTCTCATAACCAAGTAATATTCCATTGTACATATGTACCTTTAACCAATTGTTCATTGATGGACATTTAGGTTGCTTCAATATCTTGACTATTGTAAACAGTAATGCAGTGAAAATAGGTGTGCATATATATTTTCATAAATTAGTGTTTGGGATTTCTGTGGATAAATTCATAAATTAGTGTTTGGGATTTCTGTGGATAAATTCCAGAAGTAGAACTGCTGGGTCATAAGGCAATTTTTTTTTTTTGGAAACTCCAAACTGTTTTCCATAGTGGCTGCATAAATCGGCCATCCCACCAACAGTGTGCAAGGGTTCCCTTTTCTCCACATCCTTGCCAACACCTGTCTCTTGTTGATTTATTGATGATAGCCATTCTGACAAGTCTAAGGTGATATCTCATTGTAATTTAATTTGCATTTCTCTAATGATTAGTAACATTGAGTATATTTTCATATATCTATTGGTCATCTGTATGGTCTCTTTAGGAGAAATGTCTATACAGGTACTTTGCCCATTTTTCAATAGATTTTTTTTTTTTTGGTGTTGAGTTGCATAGGTTTTTATAAATTGTGGATATTAACGCCTTATCAGATGTACCATTGGATAATATCTTCTGCCATTCAGTAGGTTCTCTTTCTGTTTTGTTGATGGATTCCTTGTTGTGCAAAAACTGTTTAGTTTGATGTAGTCCCATTCATTGATTTATTCTTTTGTTTCCCTTGCCCGAGGAGATATATCAGAAAAATATATATATATTATTAAGAGCAATGTCAGAGATTTTACTATCTATGTTTTCTTCTAGGAGTTTTATGGTTTCAGGTCCTACATTCAAGTCTTTAATTGAATTCGAGTTTATTCTTGTATATGGTTTAAGAAGGTAGTCCAGCTTCATTTTTTTTGTACGTATCTCTCCAGTTTTGCCAACATCATTTTTTCAAGAAGCCATCTTTACTCCATTGTATGTTCTTGCCTCCTTTATCATAGATTAAATGAACTTATAAGTATGGGTTTATTTCTGGGCTCTCTAATCTGTTCCATTAATCTATGTGTTTTTTTTAAATGCCAGTACCATGCTGTTTTGATTACTATAGCTTGTAGTATAGTATGATATAATGTAGCATGTGTGATAACTACAACTTTGTTCTGCTTTCTCAAGGTCGCTGTGGCTATCTGGGGGTATTTTATGGTTCTACATAAAATTTAAAATTATTGGTTCTAGTCCTATGAAAAATGCCATTGGTATTTTGATAGGGATTGCAATGAATCTATAGATTGCCTTGGGTAGTCTGGGCAGTTGGACAATGTTAATTCTTCCTATCTATGAGTGTGGTAATGTTTCCATTTATTTACATTTTTCAATTGGTTTCTTCAATGTCTTATAATTTTCCCAGAACAAGTCTTTTACTTCTTTAGTTAAATTTATTCCTCATTATTTTATTTTTGTTTGGTGCAATTGTAAATAAGACTGTTTCCTTGATTTCTCTTTCTGATAGTTCATTACTGGTGTATAAAAAAGAAATCAACTTCTAAATATTAACTTTATATCCTGCTACTTTACTGAACTAGTTTATCAGTTCTAAAGTTTTTTGGTGAAAGTTTTGGGGTACTCTATGTATACAGTATCATATCATCTGCAAATAATGACAGTTTTACTTTTTCCTTTTCCAATTTAGATGCCTTTTATTTTCTTGTCTGACTGCTGTGGTTAGGATTTCTGACACTATGTTGAATAAAAGTGGGGACAGTGGACATTTTTGTCTAGTTTGGGTGCTTAAGGAAAAGGATTTTAGCTTTGCCCCATTGAGTATGATGTTAGCTATGGATTTTTCATATATGGCCTTTATTACATTGAGGTATGTTCACTCTATTTCCAATTTGCTGAGAGTTTTTACCATAAATAAATGCCGGACTTTGTCAAATGCTTTTTATGTGTCAATTAACATGATCACATAATTTTTATTCTTCATTTTTTTATGTAGTGTATATGTTAATTGATTTGCAGATATTGAACAAAACTTGCACCCCAAGAATTCATCCCTCCTGATCATGGTGTATGATCTTTTTAACGGATTGGTGAATCTAATTTGCTAATATTTTGTTGAGGATTTTTGCATTTATGTTCAACAAATATATCACATATAATTTTCCTTTTTAAAATGTCCTTGTCTGGTTTTGGAATAAGGATAATGGTGGCCTTGTAAAATGAGTTTGGGAGTCTTCCTTCTTGCTGAAGTTTTTGAAATAGTTTTGAAAAAGACGGGTGTTAATTCTTCTTTGCATGTTTGGGAAAATTCATCTCTGAAGAATTCCAGTCCGAGACTTTTGTTTGTTGGGAGTTTTTTGATTACAAATTTGATTTAGTTTGTAGTAATTAGTTGGTACAGATTTTTTCTTTCCTGGTACAGTTTTGGAGACTGTATGTTTCCAGGAATTTGTCCATTTCTTCCACATTGCCAATCTGTTGTCATACAATTACTCATAGTATTTTTTTTTATATTCCTTTGTATTTCTGTAGAATTAGCTGTCACTTCTCTTTCAATTCTGATTTTATTTACTTGAGTCTTCTCTCATTTTTTGATAAATCCGGTTGAAGGATTATCAATTTTATCTTTGCAAAGGACCAGTTATTGGATTCACTGACCTTTTGTATTGCTTTTTAAGACTCTATTCTTTTTATTTCTACTCTGGCATTTATTACATTTATTATTTCCTTTCTTCTAGTAACTTTTGGCTTTCTTTATTTTTTTTTTCTCTTGTCCTTTTTTTATTTTAAGGCTAGATTGTTGATGTGAGATTTTTCTTGTTTTTTGAAGTAGGCCTATATTGCTATGAATTTCCCATATAGGACTGCTTTCACAGTGTCTCTTTAGATTTGGAGTTATTGTGTTTTTGTTTTCATTTGTCTCAAAGTATCTTTTAATTATTTCATTCATTTCATTGTTAACCCATTCATTGTTTAGTAGCATGTTATTTAGCCTCCATGTGTTTATGTGTTTTTACTGTTTTGTTTTTTTTATTGAATTCATTTCTAGTTTCAGACCATTATGATCAGAGAAGATGCTTGATGTGAGTTCAATATTAAATTTAAAGAGATTATTTTCTGGCCTAATATGTGGTCTATGTAGGAAAATATTCCATGTGCACATAAACAGAATGTATATTCTCATGCTTTGGGGTAAAATGCTCTAAAAATATCAATTAATTTAAAATATTAATTCATCTAGTTTAGTGTGTCATTTAAGGCTGCTCTTATTCTCGTTGTTATTGATTTTCTCCCTGGAAGAGCTGTCCATTGTTGTCAATGGACATGTACGTTTCCCGTTATGTCCATCAATATTTGCTTAATATATTTAGGTATTCCTACGTTGGGTGTTAACTGTTTATTAGGGTTATAACCACTTTTTTAGATTGACCCCTGTATCATTATAAAATCTCCTTCTTTGACTCCTAGTAGATCCTTTGTTTTAAAATCTATTTTGTCTGATATCTGTATTTCTATGCCAGCTTTTTTTTTCTATTCTATTTGAATGCAATATCGTTTTTGATCTCTTTACTTTCAGTCAATATGTGTTTTGGATCTGAAGTAGGCCTCTTGTAGATAGCATATGAATGAGTCTTCTTTTTTTTAACCCATTCAGCTATATTATCTCTTTTGATTAGAACATTTAATCCATTTACGTTTAGATTGATTACTGATATGTACATAGTTATTGCCATTTGATTATTCATATTTATATACTTTTTGTCCCTCCATCATAATGTAGTTCCTTTGACTCTTCTTGTAATTGGCTTGGTGCTGATGAAACCTTTTAGCATTTTCTGGACTGGGAAGCTCTTAATTTGACCAACAACTTTATTGTTTTTACGTTATTTATTTTGATTTTTGATATATTTCTTTTCATTAAAGCAATTTAATTTTTAAAATTTATTTATGTATTTATATTTAGGATGACATTGTTTGACAAAGAAGTTACATCTGTATATTTTAAAAGTAAGGCATATGTATATTTACAGTGTGTGTTCACTTCCCATAGTTAGATTCTTTCTATCACCAACTATTTGAGCCCCTTTGCCCCAACAACTTCCCCTTCAGCCCTCCCACTCTCCTATGGTAAACCACTAGTCTATTGTCCATGTCCATGAGTCTCTGTTTGTCCTGTTCATTTGTTACTTTTCGGTTTATATACCACATACAAGTGATATCATGTGATTTTCAACTTTTTCACTCTTATTTATTTTGCTTAGCATGATTATCTCGAGGCCTATCCATGTTGTCGCAAATAGCAGTATTTCATCTCTTATGGCTGAGTAGTATTCCAATGCATATATGTACCACTGCTTCTTTAGCCATACATCTATTGTAGGACACTTCGGTTATTTCCATGTCTTAGCCACTGTGAATAATGTTTCTATGAACACCGTGTGCAAATATCTTTTTGGATATGAGATTTCAAGTTAGTGTAAATACACAGTAGAGGGACTGCTGGATCATATGGTAGAACAATTCTTACTTTTTTGAGGAACCTCTATACTGTTTTCCATAGTAGCTGTACCAATTTGCAGTCCCACCAGCAGTGTATGAGGGTTCCTTTTTCTCCACATCCTCTCCAATATTTGTTATAACTTGTCCTGTTGATTATAGCTGTTCTAACAGGTGTGAGATGGTATCTCATTGTCGTTTTGATTTGCATATCCCTAATAGCTAGCAATGTTGAACATCTTTTCAAATATTTGTTGGACATTTGTATGTACTCTAGGGACAAGTGTCTGTTCAGGTCCTCTGACCATTTTTTGATAGGAACATTTGCTTTTTTGTTGTTACTAAACAGTATGAGTTCTTTGTATATTTTGGATATTAGGCCATTATCGGAGGCATTGCTTGCAAATATATTTTCCCATGTAGATGGTTGTCTCTTTATCTTGTTGAGTGTTTTCATTTGCAGTTTCATTTGTAGCTGATCCTTTGGAGCAGGATTCATTCAGAAAGGCCCCGGTGCCTGCCCATTCTGTCCATTGGGTGTTTCTTTTTCAGATGCGGCCTTGGGTGGTATTCTGGCTCCAGCACTGGTTGAAGTAGGCCACTGGGTTTGCTGGCCCAAAGGCCTCCTGGGAAGGGTCTAACCGCAGGCCAAGTTAAGCCACAGCCTGTGCTCACCTGGTAAGAGTCGCCAACCAATGTCCAGATGGCTGCCACCGGTGCTGGGCTTATAGGTGCCTTGAAAGGCCAAGCCAAGAACCAAGGTTGGTTGCTACTAGTGCGGGTTTTGGGGCTGCTCAGCAAGTGTTACAGGGCATACAGAGGCCAGATGCTGCTTCTTCAAGTTTTGTGAGTCTTTGTGACTTTAGGAAAGTCCACAGCAAGAGCCAAGACAGACCATTTGTACAAAATAAACCACTGGTAGCAGCTTGGGTGGGCCTGCACATTGGGAAAAGCAGAGTCTCGGGGAATCACCTGAGCAGGGTGACCTGTTATCCAGATTGATGGACCCAGATATGGTAGCGCCTGCGTCCTCTCACCGGGAATGGCAAGAGCTCATCAAAGGAACAATGGATACTGCTAGCACTTTTTTCCAGGAGAAAGCTCCCCCTCCAGTCCTCGCCCAGCCTAAAACTCAGTGTTTCCTCATATGTCCCTGGTGCTCCTCAAGCAGCCACCCTGGCACTAGAGCTCAGAGCAAGTGAGGCCATCACCAAATGAGTCTGGGTATGGGCCCCTTAAGAGGAATGTCTGTGACTCCTGCAGCCCTCTGTCTCACTCAACGGGAACCTCCACTGGTATCACAGCCAGAGGTTGTTGGGACTTCTCTTTTTGGCACTGTAACCCTGGGCTGGGGCGATCCACATGTTGCCAGGACCCCTCGCTCCTCAGGTGGTTGTGGGACCAGGCCATTCACATTTCTGCCTCTCCTACCAGTTTGAGGTAATCTTATTTTTGTCCCTAGTTGTAGGGCTTCTGTTCAGCTAGATTTCAGGTGACTTCATGTGCTAGTTGCTCTGTAGTTTCACTATGTTTTTGATGTGGTCACAAGAGGAGGTATGCACAGTATCTATCTTCTATGCCATCTTGACTTACTATCTCTTTGTTGAAGTTCTCACTATATTCATTGATTATCCTTATAACCATTGTTTTGAACTCTGTATCAGGTAGGTTGCTTGTTTCCATATAATTTAGTTCTTTATCTGAAGTTTTCTCCTTTTTTTTTTAAATTTGGGATTTGTTTCTTTGTCTTCTCATTTTGGCTTCTTCTCTGTGTTTGTATCTATCTATTAGATAGATCTGCTATGTCTCCCTGTCTTGGCTGGGTGGCCCTAGTAGTAGTTGTCCTTGAGATCCACTGGTTCAGTCTCCCTGATCATCTGAGACAGGTGTTCCAGGAGTGTTTCTTCTGTGTTTGTCTTCCTGTTGTAGTTATATCTTGCTTACTGCTGGCACATCAGTGGGTGAGAATGACCCTCAGGCTGAGGCTTGAGGCTTGGCCATGTGCATAGCATATATGTTGCAGTGTGGGGGTTGATTCCATGTAGCATAATTCCCCATCAGGCTCCTTTGTGCTGCTTGTGGTGCTAATCCAGTAGTATTTTGTCTGAAGCAGGCATCTTGGTATGTTGGTTCAGTGGCCGGTTGGTAGGGGATCCCTTGCAGGGCAAAGTTAGCTGCTGCCCATGACCAGCCCAGGGCTACCCAGTAGGAGCTACAAAGTTATCTGTGGTTGGTCGCTGCCTGTGCTGGACCTGGAAGTGTGTGGGAGAGGCCACACTGTGAACCAAAGCCGGCTGGACCAGTATCACAGGGCAGCTCAGCAAAATGCCCAGGGCATCCCGAGGTCTGCTGTTTCCTGTTGGCTGCCGGTAAATCTCAGTTGCTGTATGAGCTTCAGATGTTAAGAGAATTGGCTGAGTGGGATCTCATGGAGTTACCACAATGGGGTGAGTGCTGTTCACCAGGTTAACGCAGACTCAGATTTGACGTAAGTGCTGAGCCTAGGGCTACTCTACAAAATACCCAGAGCATGTTGAGGACAGCAGGCACCCACCTTGATACTACAGACCCCCGAGAGATGTCCAAGAAAGACTGCAGCACATATTAGGTCTGGTTGCATGGCACTGAAAGTACTCAGGTGACATGCAAGCTGAGGCTGCCTGCTGCTAAAAGACCCTCCTATGGACCCCGGGGTGGAGCTGTTTGTTCTAGTGTGGAAAGTGCCTCCTGTGGTGCAGGAGTTGGGTGGGCTGGGGTCTCAGGGAGTCACCAGGGTAGAACGAGAGTCTACCAGACCAATGAAGATTCTGATGTGGCTGGGTGCAGGGAGGCCTCAACACAGGAAAGATGGCACCTACCTGTAGGACAGTTCAACACAGAAACAATGGTTTCTGTCCCTCTAGCCCCCGCCCTGTATGTCTCTGGCACCTCCTGAGTCACCATCCTTCCACCAGAGCCCAGGGTGAGTGCCTGCAAATGAGTCAGTGCACAGATCTATTAAGAGGACTCCTAGGTTTCTAGCAGTATTCCATCTCACCCTGTCAGATTAAATCCCTGCTGATTTTCACAACCAGATGTTTTCAAGATTCCTCCTCCCAGCACTGGAACCCTGGGTTGTTGAGCACAGTGTGGGGCTGGGGCCCTTTGATCCTCACGGGGAACCTCCACAGCTGAGATATCCCTTGAGATGCTCAACCTCCACACATGTGTATGGGGCCAGTCTGCTTCACATCTTCACCCTTCCAGTCTCTATGTGGCCAATTCTTTATATTCTAGTTATAGGAATCCTGTTTAGCTAGTCTTAAGTTGGTTCTCCAGGATGACTCTTCTATAATTTGGCTGTAATTTTAATGTGGTCATGGGAGGAGGCTAAGCACAGCATTTAACTACTCTGCCATCTTGCCCAGAACTCGAAAAATGTTTTGTTTTATCAAAATGATTTCCCGTGCTTTTTATCATCAGGTCTTTGATTACTTAAGTAAACTAGGTCTTTCAAAATCAAAAGAGGTAAATTGTACTTACAAATATTTAAATTTCTGTATTTACCTGAAAAGTCTAATTATCACTATGGATAACAGAATAAAAGAATAACTAAATACTGTTTTACAGTGACTTATGATCTTAGTTGATCAAGTGTTTTAAAACTTTTTGATATTTTTGAGAATCTTCCCAGAATAAAATTCTAAATAAAGTCCTTTTCACCTGTAACTTTGGTATTTTCATAGGGCTCTTGAAACATTTCAAAGGATCTGTTCTCTCTTATAAAAAGAAAGACGTTAAACTAATTATACTTATTTGATATGTTAAATTACATGAGAAACAGTTAAACAGTGATGACAAACCATCTTAGGTTATACTGCAAGAGTGAATATTATTAATATAAGTGTTCTAAAAATTATATAAAATAACTAAAATTCTTATATGTCATGGTATAATATTATCAGTCAAAATTTATCTTAAAATATTGTATGTTGCAGAAATAACCTTGGCTAAAATCACTGCCATTAGCTTTTCTAACTCTTAAATCCATACCTTTTGGAACCCATAAACTGTCAACCTTTGAAATAATCACTGGGCTCTCAATGCATCTGCCTCTGCTTCCTTTGTTACACAGGTGACAAAAGGAGATATATTTTAACATTGTAAGAACTAATTGTTTCTGTTGAAAACAACCATGCTTTAGTAAAATCTTTTCACAGTATGAAATACCATGAAACCTGAAGACTTGGTCTATTGAAAATGAAATCTCCCTTAAGACTCTCTACAACTATTATGGAAAGGACCATAACAAGTCTTATTAACCAATCCTTACACTGCCAAACTTCAAATAGACTCCTGGACCCACGTATGATATCTGAGAAAGAAACTAAGTCCTGAATGGACCTGTACCTCTACAGATGATTTAAAGTTTAAACTTTCCTGGAAATAAAGCAAACAATATCTGATATACACAGCTAACCCAAGACTCCAGACAAAAGGTGTATAATGCATGCCTTTACTCTTCCTTTTCTTATTAATTTTAACCATTGTAAATAATTTTACTTTCATTGTGAGGTGTCAACACAAATCTACGATCAGGAATTTATCTAGAATTTTATGGAATACTACTGTATCCATTGCCAAAACAATGGCTATTCAAGAAAAAAAATTCCTTAACTTGTTCTGCTTGTTTGGATAACCAAGTTGCTCTTATATATTCTAGCACAAGAAGTGACATCTGTGCCATCTCTAAAACCACCTGTTTACTTGGATAAATGCTCAGGATTAGTTGAAAAATATTTACAGAGAGAGCAGGCCCACTGATTATAACAGATGCCTCGAGAAATCTCTTGGTCTTTTCAACTGTTTATTTGGTTACCCTCAGGTATAGCCACAAGATTTAGAACTATTGTAGCATTTGAAATTAGTGTCTTGTTTGTAATTTTAAGAATAATTATTATTAAATTCTGCCTTTACTGTCTTTCACAGGGCTATAAGATCTCCATGTGAATACTAGTACCCCCGATTCTTTGAATTAAGCTCTGATACTTATAATACCTTAAAGAACCAAATAAATGACAAGATAGAAAATGATTTAAATAGCTATACTGAACTACAGTAAACTTTATTTATTTCATAAGTTTCGACAACAAGTCTTTCTTTGTTTTGGTGTTCTTGTTGTTCAAATGTGCCCTAAAGTATCCCATGGAAACCACTTTCCTTCCTATGTGGGCTATGACAAACTAGGAATTAGCCTTTCTCCTGACGAAGGATAGGCAGTGACATGGCATACAAGAAATGAGCCTTCTTGGCAAGGAACGATCAATGAAAATTTTTAATAAATGACCAGCATTGCTTTCCAATGGTTGAACAGCGATGAATTCAAAGAAAGATATTGAACAAAAGGGGAAAATGTGAAAAATGACAAGAAAAGAGCCACTTTAAATTGGAGTTGAAACAGCCATTCAAGAGGAACTACAGAGCTCATTTTATTTTGTTAACTTCTGGACTAGGCCAAACGTTTGGACTGGGAATCCCATTCATTTTTCCCTTTTCTTTTTTTCTCCTCTGACTGGATACTTTCAAGAGATTTATCTAAAGGTACACAGATTCTTTCTTCTGCTTGACCAAGGCTGCTAATGAACTCTCTATTTCAAATAAACAATCTAACTCTACACTTAAAAGAACTATAAAAAGGACAGCAAACAAAGCACAAAGTGAGTAAAAGGAAGGAAATAATAAATATCAAGAGTGGAAATAAACAAAGTAGTCTAAAAAAATACAAAAGATTAATGAAGCCAGGAGTTGGCTCTTAGAAAAGATAAACAAAATTGATAAACCTTTAACCACACTCAGCAAGAAAAAAGAGAGAGGACACAAATAAATAAAATCAGACATGAAACAGGAGAAATGACAAATTGACATTGCATAAATACAAAGGATTATAACAAAATACTATGAGCAAATATATCCCATCAAATTAGACAATCTGGAAGAATTGAATAAAATCCTAGGAACATGCAGTCTTCCAAGACTGAATCAAGAGATAAAGAGAACTTTAACAGACTGTGTACTACTAATAAAATCAAAATGGTACTCAAAAAACTCAAAACAAAAGTCCTGGACTAGGTGACTTCACCGGTAAATTTTACCAAACATTCAAAGAAGAAATAACACCTATCCTTCTCACACTATTCCAAAAATTCAAGAGAATGTAGGACTACCAAGCTCATTTTATGAGGCCACTATTACCCTGATTTCAAAGCCAGACAAAGACAGTACAAAGAAAGAAAATTATAGGCTAATATCCCTGATGAACATCAATGCAAAAATCCTCAACAAAATATTAACAAACCTAATTCAGCAACATATTGAAAAGATCACACACCATGTGGGATTTATTTCTGAACAAGTGGGATTTATTTCTGGGAGGCAACTCTGGTTCAATGTCCTCAAATCAATATGATATATCACATAAAAAAATAAAGGATAAAAATCATATGACCATATCAATAGATGCGAAAAGGGGTTTGATAAAATCTGTCATCTTTTTATTATAAAAACTCTCAGCAAAGTGGGCATAGAGAGAACGTACCTCAACATAGTAAAGGCCATATATGACAAACCCATAGCTTAACAACATACTCAACAAGGAAAAGCTAAAAGTGTTTTCCTTAAGATCACGAACAAGGAAAGAATTTCCACTTTCACCATTTTTATTCAACATAGTATTGAAAGTCCTAGCCATAGAAATCAGACAAGAAAAATAAACAAAAGCATCTAAATTAGAAAAGAAGTAGTAAAACTGTCATTATTTGCAAATAACATGATACTATAGAAAGAGAACCATAAAGATTTCACTGAAAAACTATTAGAACTGATTAATTAATTCATTAAATAGCAGGATATAAAATTAAGTCAGAAATTGATTGCATTTCTATACACCAATAACGAATTATGAGAAAGAGAAACTAAGAAAACAATCACATTTACAATTGCATCAAAAAATAAAATACTTAGGGATGAATTGACTGAGGAAGTAAAAGACCTATACTCAGGAAAATTATAAAACATTGAAGAAAACAACTAAAAGATACAAATAAATGGAATCATAAAATGTGCACAATGTGCTCATGGATAAAAAGAATTAACATTGTTCAAATGTCCATAGTACCTAAAGCAATGTATAGATTCAACGCAATCCCTATCAAAATATCAATGGTATTTTTCACAGAACTAGAACAAATAATCCTATAATTTATATAGAACCATTTAAGACTCCAAATAGCCACAGCAGTCTTGAGCAAGAAGAACAAAGTTGGAGGTACCACACTATCTGGTATCAAACTATACTAGAAGGCTATAGTAATCAAAACATCATGGTACTGGCATAAAAACAGACATGTAGATCAATAGAACAAAATAGAAAACCCAGAAATAAACCCATGCCTGTGTGATCATTTAATCTATGACAAAGGAGGCAAGACAATCCAATGGGGTATAGACAGTCTATTCAATAAATTATATTTTAAAAACTTGACAGATATGTGCAAAAAATGAAACTGGATTATCATCTTATACCGTATATCATTTTACACCGAAAAAATGCAAAATTGATTGAAGACTTAAACGTTAAGATGCAAAACCATAAAACTATAAGAAAACAGGCAGTAAGTTCTCTGACATTGCTCTTGGTGATATTTTTTTCTGATATATCTCCTCAGGCAAGGGAAATAGAAGAAAAAAATGGGACTACATTGAACTAAAAGTTTTTGCACATCAAAGGAAACCTCAACAAAACAAAAAGACAACATACTGAATAGAAAAGATATTACCCAATATACGTCTGATAAAAAAATTAATATCCAAAATTTGTAAAGAAGCCATACAATTGAACACCAAAAAAAAAAAAAAAAAACAACAAACCTAACAATCCAACTAAAAAATGAGCAGAGGACCTGAATACACATTTCTACAAGGAGGACATACAGATGGCAAATAGACATATCAAAAGAAGCTCAAAATAACTAATCGTCAGAGAAATGAAAATTAAAACCACAATGAGATATCACCTAACAACTGTCAGAATGGCCATCATCAATAATTCCACAAACGAGTGTTGGTGAGGATGTGGAGAAAAGGGAACCTCCATGCACTGCTGGTGGGACTGCAAATTGGTACAGTCACTATGGAAAACAGTATGGAGGTTCCTCAAAAAATTAAGATTTGATCTACCATATGATCCAACAATCCCTCTACTGGGTATTTACACCCAAAGACTTGAAAACTCATATCTATAAAGACATTTTCACACCAATGTTCATAGGAGCATTATTCACAGTGGCCAGGACATGGAAGCAACCAAAGTGCCCTAAATTGTATCTTATGGGTACCAGAAGGAGAGGAGAGAACGAAATTGAGAACCTATTTAAAGAAACAATGACTGAAAACTTCCTTAACCTGGTGAAGGAAATAGACATAAAAGCCCAGGAAGTGCGGAGTCCCAAACAAGATGAACCCAAAGAGGTCCACCCTAAAACATATAACAATTTAAATGCCACAAGTTAAAGAGAAGTCGAGAATCTTAAAATCAGCAAGTTTTCCTTCATTATTTGCTCAATTAGGTCATCAATTCATTCACCTCTCTTCTCCTGGTATCCCAATGATATGAATGTTGGTATGCTTGATGTTGTCTCAGAGGCCTTTTAAACTATTCTCATTTTTTTTGGATTCTTTTTTCTTGTTGCTGTTCCGATTGGGTATATTCTGCTATCTTCTCTTTTAATTTGCTGACTTGATCCTCTGCTTCATCTATCTACTGTTGATTCCCTGTAATGTATTCCTTTAAGTTATTGTATTCTTCATTTCTGAATGTTTTTTTAAAAATGTTTTTTTCTCTTCATTTTTGTTCCCTCTTTGTTAAAGTTTTCAATGGGTTCATCTGCTCTTCTCCTAAGTTCACTGAACATCCTTATAACCAGTGTTTTGAACTCTGAATCTTATAGATTGCTTGTCTTCATTTTGTTTAGTTCTTTTTCTGGAACTTTGCCATGTTCTTTCATGTGGGGCATGTTTCTTTCTCTCCCTATTATAGTTGCTTCCCTGTGTTTATTTCTATGTATTAGGTAGGGCTGCTATGTCTCATGATCTTAGTAGAGTGGCCTTATAAGTAGGTGCCCTGTGGGGCCCAGTGGTGCAGTCTCCCAGTTATTACTTGAGCCAGAAGCTCCAGGTGTGTCCCTTGTATGGGTTGTGTGTGCCCTCCTGATTGTGTGGGTAGTTGAGCCTTGGTTGCTGTTTGCACATCAGTGGGAGGGAATGACCCTCAGGCTGATTAATATGAGGACTGGCCAGTGAAGGAGTGACTCGCCAGAGCAGAATTTGCTTTAGCCAGGCTCGGGTGCTTGCCCATTCTGCCTTTCGGGTGTGTTGTCCTTGGATACAGCACCAGGTGGTGCTCCAGCTCCAGTGGAAGCTGGCCACCAGGCGTGCTGGCCCCAGGACCTCCTGGTAGGGTTCCTGCTGCAGGCCAAGTTTAGCCGCAGCCTGTGCACTTTCAGAGTAACCTGGTAAGAGTCACCAAGCAATCCGCACATGGCTGCCATCCGTGCTGGGCTTATAGGTGTCTCGAAAGACCAAGCCAGAAACCAATGTCAGCTGCTGCTAGTGCTGGGCTTGGTGCTGCTCAGCAAGAGGTACAGAGCATACCAAGGCCAGATGCTACATGTTTGAGTTTTGTAAACCTTTCTGAGATTTTAGGAATGTCTGAAGCATGAGCCAAGACAGGGCATTTGTATGGAAAAGTCACTTGAGGCTGCTTAAGTGGGACTGCATATTGGGAGGGGAGGGGGTCTCAGGGAGTCTCCTGGATGAGGCAACCTGTGTTAGCCAGGTTGATGGAGATTCATATGGCATCCACCTGTGTCTGCACTACAGAAGGAGAGAGCTCAACAAAGGAATGATGGATTTTGCCAGCAATTTTGTCTGAGAGAAAGCTGCCCCTCCGGCCCTTATCCTGAAGCCGAATAATTCATGTCCTCCCCATGTGTCCCTGGCATTTTTCAAGCAGATGCTCCAGTGCTGGAGGTCAAAGTGAGTGAGTCCATCACCGAGTAAGTCTGTGCATGGGCCCTTTAAGAGGAACAGCTAGACTCCCACAGCCTTCCACCACACTCAGCCACAATCCCCACTGGTTTTCACAGCTAAAAGTTGTGGTGACTGTTGTTCCCTACATTGAAACCCTGGGCTAGTCAGCCCAGTGTTGGGTCAGGGCCCCTCGTTCCTCCATGGGGGACCTCTGCAGGGGAGAGTTATCCCTCTCAATTCTCAACCACAACATTTGGTTGTGGGTTCCATCCATTTTGCATCTCTGCCACTCCTACCAATCTGGAGTTGGCTTCTTCTGTGTTCCCAGTTGTAGGACTTCTGTTAAGCCAGACTTCAGGCAACTGCCAATGATGGTTGTTCTGTAATTTAGTTGTTATTTTGATGTGGTCACGACGGCAGGTGAGCAAAGTGTCTACCTACTACGACATCTTGACTGAAAGTTCGCAGAGCTATTATTTAGAATCAAAGGACAGATAAAGAGTTTCCCAGACAAGAAAATGCTAAAGGAGTTCACCATCAAACCAGAATTATAAAAAATGTTAAAGGAACTTCTTTAAGAAGAAGAAATAAAAGATCAAAAATGTGAGTAATAACATGGCAATAACTACATATCAACAATTACTTTAAATGTAAATGCCTTAAATGCTCCTATCAAAATACATAGGGTGGCTGACTGGATAATGAAACAAGACACTTGTATATGGTCCCTACAAGAGGCTCACTTTAGATCAAAAGACATACACAGACTGAAATTAAAAGGATGGAAAAAGACATTTAATGAAAATGAAAGCAAAAAAAGAACTGGAGTAGCCATAGTTGTACCAGACAAAATGTACTTTAAAACAAAGGCTATAACAAGAGACAAATAAGGTCTAAGACATTCCACTCCTGGACATTTATCTGAAAATAATCCAAAACACTAATTTGAAAAGATATATGCATCCACATTTATTGCAGCATTATTTACAATAGCCAACATATGGAAGCAACTTAAGTTTCAATCAATAGATGAATGTATAAAACAAAAGTGGTACATATATAAAATGGACTATTACTCCATTATTACAGCCATAAAAAATGAAATCTTGCCATCTGCAGCAACATGGATGGATATAGAGGGTATTATGCTAAGTGAAATAAGTCAGAGAGAGAAAAACAAATACCATGTGATTTCACTTACATGGGGAATCTAAAAACCAAAATAAACAAACAAACAAAACAGAAACAAACATATAGATACAGAGAACATTTTGATAGTTGCCAGATGGGTGGAGGGTTGGAGCTATGGGTGAAAAGGGAAAAGGAATTAAGAAGTACAAATTGGTAGTTACAAAATGGTCATGAGGATGTAGAGTATAGCATGGAGAATATAGTTAGTAGTATTTTAATAACTATGTATGGTGTCAGATGGTTACTGGATTTACTGGGATGATCACTTCATCAGTTATATAAATGCCTAATCACTGAATTGTACACCTGAAATTAATATAATATTGTATGTCAATTGTCATTGAAAAAATAAAAATATAAGCATTAAAAAAATATGTTTAAGTGCTAAACTTATGGACCTTGGTGTTACAGAGGATTTTATGAATTTGACCTCAAAGGCAAGAAAAGTAATAGCAAAAATAAATTAATGGGAATATCTCAAACTGTAAAGCTTCTGCACAACAAAAGAAACCATCAACAAAACAAAAAGACAACCAACAGAATGGGAGAATATATTTGCACACAATACCTCCAATAAGTGGTTAATGCCCAAAGTATACAAAGAACTCATACAACTCAACAATAAAACAATCCAATTAAGAAATGGGCAGAGGTCCTGAACAGATGCTTCTCCCAAGAAGACGTACAAATGGCTAATAGACATATGAAAAGATTCTCAACTTCCCTAGCTATTAAGGAAACCCAAATCAAAGCCACGAGATACCACCTCACACTTGCTAGAATGGTTATTTTCAACAACACAAGACATAACAAGTGTTGGAGAGGTTGTGAAGAACAAGGAACCCTCAATACACTGCTGGTGGGAATATAAATTGGTACAGCCATTATGGAAAATAGTATGAAACTTCCTCAAAAAATTGAGACTAGGTCTGCCATATGACCCAGCAATCCCTTTTCTGGGTATCCACCTATAATTTTTGAAAACATTTATTCATAAAGATATATGTACCCTTATGTTCACTGCATCATTATTCACTGTGGCCAAGACATGGAAAAAACCAAAGTGTCCTTCTATAGATTACTGGCTAAAGGGAATATGTGATCCATATACACAATGGAATACTACTTGGCCCTGAGAAAAGATGAAATACTGCCACTGGTGAAAACATAGATGGATCTTGAGATAATCATGCTAAGCAATATAAGTCAGACAGAAAAATTTGAGAACCATATGATTTCGTTCATGTGAGATGTAAAACTGAAAGCAACAAAGAGGACAAACAAAAACTCATACCTACAGACAACAATTTAGTGGTTACCAGAGGGAAGGGGGAGGCAGATAACAGTAAAGGGGATCAACTATATTGTGACCAAAGGAGACTTGACTTGGGTGGTAAACACACAATGCAATATATAGATGTAGTATTATAGAACTGTAAACTTTGAAAAAGCTATATAATCTTATTAATCAAGGTCACCACAGTAACTTTTTTTAAATTTTAAATAAAGAAATGCGAGGGAGAAGGAAAAAAATGGCATAGATAATAGAGGCTCTGTTCATCTCTCTGGCGACCAAATCAAAATTCTGATGGAAACAAGGAGCAAATAGCAAGACAAATCGCCAGAGATCTAGATGAACAAGCCATAAAACTAGGGAGTAATCCAAGAAATCACCCTGCAACAGCAGAAGGTAGGACAGGTCAAGGATGCGGGGCTGCCCTGTCTCGAGCGGCTGAGTGAGAAGGAGGCTGCAGCAGTGGCAGCTGCAGATGCTTCTTTAAGAGGCCGTGTCCGTGAGTTAATTTTCATGGTGACAGACCTTTTCACTCTAAGTACCAGCGCCGATTAGGCTGCATGCAGGGGACACCAGGGACTTACAGGGAGACATTGTTAGAGTGAGGGCCAAAGCATGACTCACTCTGTACAGAAGTGCTGGCGGTATCCATTGTTCCCTGTTGAGCCCTCTCCACTCCCAGTGAGCGGACACAGCACTGCCATAGACGTGATGTCATCAAACTGAATAATAGAGGTCGCTCCACCCAGAGGATTCCCTGAAACTCTGCCTCCCCCAACTCATGGCCCCACCCAAACCACATCCAGGTATAGCCTCAGTGACTCAGGTGCTCCTTGCTGAGCAGCACCTAGACTCACACTGGAGGCAGCTAGCCTCAGTTTCTGGTGTGGCCTTTTGAGGCAACTAGAAGCACAGCATCTGTGGATTGCTTGCTGAATCTTAACAGGTGGCCCCAGAGGGACAGGCTGGGGCTAAATTTAGCCTGCAGTTGAACCCATCTCAGGACTTTACCACTGGATACCTACTTCACAAATCCACACTAATAAGACCTGAAGACTTAGGAGCTTTGCTTAGTACATAGAAACAGACACGGAAAGACAGCCAAAATGGGAAGACAAAGAAGCAGAAACCATATGAGAGAAGAGAACAGAGATTCAGATATAATGGAGTAAAGTAATCTAATATATGCAGAGTTCAAAACACTGGTTATAAAAATGCTCAATGAACTTTTGGGAAATGTAGATAAATTCAGTGAGAACTTCAACAAAGAGATAAAAAACATAAAATGGAAATGGAAATTTTAAAAGGGAACCAGTCTGAAATGAAGAACACATTATCTGAGATGAGAAGTATATTAAATAGAATAAGCAAAGGAATAACCAAAATGAATAAAGAAAAGAATCAAATGCCCTATGTAGAGGATGGGAAAGCCAAGGACACTCAATCAGAATGGTGAGAGATAAGATGCCAAGACTATAAAAATAATTTAAGGAGCATATGAGACACTATTAAGGCTCCAAATATCTGTCTGATCGGCATACCTGAAGAAAATCAAGATGTTGAACAGCTCTTTGTAGAAATAATTATGGAAAACTTCCCTAACCTGTAGAAATAATGATTAGACATAAAACCCCAGGAAGCTCAGAGAGTCCCAAAAACCAGGAATCCAAAGAGGCCCACACCAAGACACATCATAATTAAAATGCCAAAAGTTAAATACAAAGAAAGAATATTAAAGGCAGCAAGAGAAAAACAGATAGTTACTTATAAAGGAACACCCATAAGACTGGCAGCTGATTTCTCAAAAGAAACTGCAGGACAGAAGGGCTTGGCAAAAATATTTGACGTGATGAAGACCCAGGATCTACGACCAAGAATACTTTATCTAGCAAAGCTATCATTTAGAGTGGATAGACAGATAAAGAGCTTCTCAGACAAAAATAAGCTAAAAGAATTTATCACCACCAAGCCAGTATTACAGGAAATGTTGGAGGGATTTCTTTAAGTCAGACAGTGAAAGATAAACACTATATGATTTTACTATATGCGGAATCTAAAGAATCAAAAGAACAAACTAATCAAAAACAGACTTACAAATACAGTGGACAATTTGGTGACAGACAGAGGGAAGGGGGTTTAGGGGGCTGGGAGAATGGGGTGAAGGGCTAAAGAAGCACAAATTTGTAACCGATAGATGGTCATGGGGATGGGGAGCATGGCATAGGGAATGCAGTTAGCATTAACATGTTGGCTAGGTAGAGGGTCAGGGAAGGGAGGGAGCAATTGAGGGGATCATTTTATGAATTATATAAATGTCTAATCAATGTACTGTATACTTGAAACTAATTAAAATAAATTTTAAAAAAAGAAATGCTGGTGAACTTTTAAGAAAGACAAAGGATTGATATGATATGGTAGGATAAAAGACAGGATATATGATTATCAGGAAAGGAACTTAATCATATATTTTCCTTTTAAAAATGATCAATTGATAGTAATGTAGAACAGTCCTTCCATAATGAAAGGGAAAAAATTGGCTAAGCTCACAGAGAAAAGTGGTTAAGAAGACTCTGCACGTGAATAGTGACAAAACTCTTCTGAGAGAGGAAAACAGACACCAGTCAGGCTTGGTAAATGCTTTGAGGCAGGAAAATATGGTGGCAGAATACACAGTAGAACTCCCTTTAATGATGAGCACTTCCCCAAGCAGGTAACCTAGACAGGGAACGAGGTGCTATTTATAAAATACAATTCCACCTATATCCAAAACAATGTGACTGTTTCCTAAGGGGAAAGTAAAAAGTATCTACCTAGTTATCCATGAAATCAGCAAAGGGTATCAAAGCCTTACATTCTGAAATGTCCTGAACAGCATTCTGTAAGAAGAAATTAAAAGTTCAAGTTATAGAACAAACTGACACCATGTGCCTCCTGATATAATACACTGAAGGACAAAACATCATTTCTATGGTATTCCTTCACAAAAGTTTATAAGCTGAATCTAATTATGAGGAAACATCAGACAAGCTGAAATTGTTGGACATTCTATAAAATAACTGTTTTATCTTCAAAAATATTTTTCTTAGACAAAGAAAGTCAAGAATTTATTGCAGATTAAAGAAAACTAAACAGACGTGACAGTTAAATGCAACATAGGATTCTGGATTGGATCCTGGATCATATTTACTTTTCTTTTTTATGTCCTAAAGGCCATTTATTAGCATAATTGGTGAAAATGAATAGGTCTTTAGGAAACACATGCTGAAGTATTTAGGAGTCATGAGGCAACTTATTGTCAAATGGTTCAGAAAAATTTATATGTATGTATGTTTGTGTGAATATAATATAATTATAAATGTAAAAGTATAAACATAAACAATTGTGCTTCTTGACATTTACCCAAAGGTGTTAAAAATTTACAGCCACACAAACACCTGCACATGGATGTTTATAGCAGCTTTATTCATAATTGCCAAAACTTGGATGCAACCAAGATGTCCTTCAGCAGATGAATGGATAAATAAATTAGTATATCCAGATAACAGAATGTTATTCAGCACTAAAAGGAAATCAGCTATCAAGCCATGAAAAGACATGGAGGAACCTAAAATGCATATTACTAAGGGGAAAGAAACCAATCTGAAAAGGCTACATACTATATGATTCTAATTACAGAACATTCTGGAAAAGGTAAAACTATGGAGACAGTAGGAAGATCAGTAATTGTCAGGGGTTGAGAGGAAAAGGATTAATAGGCAGAGAACAGAGGATTTTCAAGGCAGTGAAATTATACTCTAATACTACAATGATGAATGCATGTCACTATACATGCGTTATAATCCATATAATATATAATACCAAGACCGAACAATAATGGAACTATGGGCTTTGACTGATTATATATCAATGTAAGTTCATCAATTATGACATAATTTGTACACTCAGGTAGGCAATGTTGATAGTAGAGTAGGCTATACACATGTGGAGGCAGGAGGTAAGATGAAAAAAATCTCTGTACCTTCTTCCCAAGTTTATTGTGACCTTAGAAGTGCTCTTTTAAAAGTCTTTTTAAAAAGTCAACAAACTTAGCATCATCAATAATGAATGGGACAAAATGGCATTTTGTGCCTTATGATGTGATGCAGCAGCAAAGACCACAGCATCATCTATGTAGTTTTGTTGTTAAAATCACTTAAATTAATCACTGGAAAACAGATAAATTCAGACTGTGGAACATAGGCAGCACAACTGCCCAGACCCATCTGAAATGCCAACATTATAAATAATTAAAAGGATGGAAAGGTGCTATACTAGATTAAATAATAATAAAAAACTAAAAGGGCATGACAACTAAGTACAATGCATGATGCCTGACTGGATCCTGGATCAAAACAAATAAAACTATAAAGTGTATTGTTACAACGATTGGGGAAATTTGATATGGACAGTATATCAGATAATAGTATTATATCAATGTTAAATTTCTCTGAGTGTGATAATAGTAACGCCACTGTTCTTAGAAGATAAACACTGAAGTGTTTAGAACTAAATGTCATGGTATCTGCAAGTTATTTTCAATGGTTCAGTAAAACAAAGTGTATGTGTATAATAAAATAAAAAAGCGATGGATCTACCTAAAGGATGCATTTTGACTTTTCTAAAGAGTTGACATTTTACAATATAAAAAAGTTAGTAAAGAAAAGTAATGTTTGAGATGTAAAGATCATCTTTACTGCTAATTATAATCCTGCTGTTAAATTCAGAAATAAATCAATGCATTCACTTTGTTTGGCAGAACATTTTCTGAAAAATAAAAGAAACAAAAAAGAATGTAAGTAAAAGGATGGAAAAAAGAAATACCATCCAAGCAAAGGAAAGTCTATCAAACAAAACAAGCTTTAAATGCTAAAAGGTAAAACAGGTCATTAAAAATGGTAAAAGATCCATTTCTGACCTGTACGCACATAACAATAGATCCTCATATATATATTAACAAAAATTTACAGAATTACAAGAATTTGGCAAGTCCACAATCACTGTAAGTTTTAAATCTACCATTCTCCATAACTGATAGATTTAGGGGTGGGGAAAAAAACCCAAAATTAATAGTGATATTGAAAACAAGTTTAATAGATATTTATAGAACCCTACACAGTAACTGGAATATACAAAATATTTTCAGGTACACATGAAGCACTTATAAATTGATCATGTTCACTACAACATAAAGCAAATATCAACAAATACTAAATAATCAGCATCATATAAATCATAATGTCTGTACTAAGTGTAATTAAATAGAAAAAATAAAATGTTACGCAAAAAAATATCCATGTACCTATGTCTTGGTTTCTAAATATCATTTCCCATTAGAAGGTACCCAAGCTCCATAAAGAAATGATTAATGAGACGGGAAATACAAAACAAGCCTGAAAGGAAGTAAAAGTATGTCGAAGTCAAAGTATATATCAAAAAATGATGGGGTTATATCATAAGAGAGAAGGCAGTTGAATGGGCTACCATTGGATAAATCTGGGACAATGAATAATGATAACAATAAGATATTCATGAAATAAAGTAAAAATCTATGTGTCCAAAATAACATAAATAAATTTTAAAAATGTATAGACAAAAACGCTCTTCCTTTAAGTAATATAAACTAATAAATGCAGAAAAAATTCTGGAATTTGAAAATCACCATTTTGTAGTCATTACAGTAAAAACTGATTCAGTCAAGAATTGTCAATGGATATCAAAACCAGTGGATTTTTGTTTGATGAGAAACAGGATATGTATACAGTTTCAAAGTATCTGCAGCATAAACATTAACTACAAAAATAAAAATGATAACTTTAGAGTGGATTAGTCTAGCAAACATTATCTTAACCAAGTAATCAAGGTTAACATTATTTCTAAGGAGTCAAACTAGCATATGTGCCACTGATAATGATGCCCTGAGAACAAAATCACATTACTTCTCCAGTATTCCTGCCAAAATGCATAACCAAAAAATAATAATAAAGAAATGGCACATGAATTAAATTGAGGGGCATAATAATTTCCCATATTTAAAAAAAAATTTCCATATCATGAAAGACAAAGATAAGTTATACTGTTCCAGATTTAAAAAAAAACTGAAGAGACACGACAACTGAATGCAATGCCTTATCCTGGATAGAAACTTTGACTAAGAAAAGAAAATAGCTATGAGACATTATTGGGACAATTGGTCAAATGGGAATATTGCCTAGATATTAATATTGAGACACTAATTTTAAAGTATACTACAAAAATATAGTAATCAAAACAGTATGGTACTGGAGGCCGGTCCAAGATGGTGGCAGAGGAGGACTCTGAAATCACTCCTCCCACAAACACACCAAATATATACATATACATATAGAGGAATTCATCCTGGCAATTGAAAGTTGACTGAACATCTTCTGCACATCAGACAAAAAAGAGAAACCACATAGAGAAGGCTGGGGAACCACCAAAGCTCACTGCGATCTTCGGAATCACTCCAGAATTCGAGGTCGGGTGAACACAAATGTTTACATTCTCCCTCCACCTGGATAGTGCAGGTAGGACCTCTATCCAGGTGCTACAGCAGACCTTCAAAGCTGCTAGAGCACCTTCCCAGCAGCGCCACCCTGAGACCACTCTGGCCCAGAATATCCAGGGTGCGATTGCAAGTATTCACACTGGAACAACCTACCCAGAGTCCATTTCACCCCTAAAAACCAGACCAGGAAAGGGATGCCGCATGCATATGCATACTGAGATGCTCTGTCCAGGGACTGTGCTTGCCTGGGACAGCTGGGGCACTGCTGGATGCCTACACACATACACACACACACACTGGTGATACCACCCAGAGCCCACTCTAGACCTGGACAGCCATACCAACAGGGAGCCACTTGCAAGTGAAAACACACTGGACTACTCTGCACCAAACCCACTGTGGCCCCAGCCAGGCAATGCCCCAGGTACTTCATGTACCCAACTTGACTCCAAATGGCCTGACAAAACCACCTGGCACACATAGTCTACACAGAAAGTGCTTCTATACAAGGCCACTTTTTCAAGATTGGAAGAGAAAGCTATTTCACTGAATTCATAGAAAAAAAACCAGACAGAAATAAACCCTAGTGTAATGAAAATAAGTAATTTGTGTGATAAGGGATTCAAAGTAATGGTCATAAGGACGTTCACAAAACTTTAGAGTAAAATAGAGGAAGTTAGAGAGAACCTCAACAAAAATTTGGAAAATATAATAAAGAACAATTCAGGACAGAAGAATAGAATAACTGAAATTAAAAATAAACTAGAAGGAATCAACAGCAGATAAGATAATACAGAAGAATGAATTAGTGACTTGAAAGAGGATAGTGGAAATCAATCAATGAGAACATCAAAAAGGGAAAATAGCAAAAATAGTTTAAGGGACCTCTGGGACAATACCAAGCACACAAACATTCACATTACAGAGATCCCAGAAGAAGAAGCAAAAGAGAAAAAGGAGAAGAAAGTTTATTTGAAGAAATAAAGCCTGAAAATGTTCCTAACCTGAGGAAGAACAATAAAATCCAGGTCCAGAAATCACACAGAATTCCAAAAAAGATAAACCCAAAGAGACCAATCAAGACATATTGTAAATTAAATGACAAAAGTTAAAGATAAAGAGACAGTCTTGAAGACAGCAAGAGGAAAGCAACAAGTCACATACAAGGGAAACCCATAAGGCTATCAGCTGAT
Organism: Pteropus vampyrus; assembly: GCF_000151845.1. Lineage (NCBI taxonomy): Eukaryota > Metazoa > Chordata > Mammalia > Chiroptera > Pteropodidae > Pteropus > Pteropus vampyrus. The sequence goes on along the minus strand of NW_011889432.1, from coordinate 690,430 downwards.
TTCTCAGCAGCAACTCTACTGGCAGAAGGGGGTAGGTAGCAGGATATATTTAAGGTACTGAAATAAAGAAACCTACAATCTAGAATACTGGAAAAGGTTATCATCCAGAATTAAAGGTGAGATAAACAGTTTTTCTGAAAAGCAAAAACTAAAGGAATTCAAAACCACAAAACCAGCCTTACAAGAAATGTTAAAGTGTCTTCTTTTAGTATAACCAGAAATAAAAAAATCTCACTGGTAAAGGTAAATACTTAATAAACAGCGAATCAGACACTTAAAAAGCTAGAGTGAAGGTTAAAAGACAAGAATAGCAAAATTAACTATAATGACAATAAGTAGTAAGAGGATATACAAAACAAAAAGATCTAAAATATGACATCAAGAACATAAAGTGTGGAGGAATAAAAATGTAGTTCTGTTAAAACATGCTCAAACTTAAACATGTATCAGCTTAAAATAGACAGTTATACATATAGATTGATACTTATGGACCTCGTGATTACCAAAAACTTTCAAAAATAGAGCTAGAAATCAAAAAAAAAAAAAAGTCAACAACAACAACAAAAACACTAAAGACAACCAGGAAATCACAAGGGAAGAGATCAAGAGAAGAAAAGAGCAGGGAAGAAAAACAAAACAACTAAAAAATAATTAACAAAATGGCAAAAATTACATACCTTTCAATAATTGCTTTAAATGTAAATAGACGAAATATTCCAATCAAGACATAAGGTGGCAGAATGGATAAAAATACAAGACCCACCTATATGCTCTTTACAAGAGACTCACTTTAGATCAAAAGACATGCACAGACTGAAAGTGAAGAAATGGAAAAAGATATTTCATGCAAATATATAAAAAAAAGAAAGCTGGGGGTGCAATACTCATGTCAAATGCAATACTCTTCAAAACAAAGAATGTAAAATGATATAGTCAGTAGTATTGTAATAACTATGTATGATGTCAGATGGGTGCTGGATTTATCAGGATGATCACTTCGTAAGTTATATAAATGTTTAATCACTGTGTTGTACACTGGAAACTAATATAATATTGTATGTCAACTATAATTGAAAAAATATATATATATGTATATATATATAATATTAAAAGAGAGACAAAAAGACTTTACTTGATGTTAAAGGGGTCAATCCAAGAGGAGTCTATAACAATTGTAAATATCTATGGACCCAACATAGGAGCACCCAAGTATACAAAGCAAATATTAATGAACATAAAGGCAGAAAATAATAGTAATGCAGTAATAGTTAAGAACTTTAATACCCCACTTATACTGAGAGAGGAGAGGAGGCTTCTGAAAAAATGCAAAGGAAAGGACTTGCAGAAATGATCAACTCAGCCGGTTAAAGTCCATTCCTGACTGTCCTCCCTCCCTCTTCCAAGACTCTCCAGCTAACATGTTTTTCTATAGCTATCTCCCCCACCTCAAGGACTCTCCAGCTCACATATATTGATTCATAGCTTGCTATCCAACTAATGTTCTTATCTCTGTAGCTGTGTAGGAATAACAAGACTTTGTAAAACTGCTTATTATATTACAATTAGAGTGCAGCCTTTGGATAGGAATTCACTGAGAAGGTGCTGGATCAGTAAGTGCTACCTTCTGCTTATAGCCTCAGTGTCCAGTCTCTTCGAGAATCCTATAACAGTGTTTATAACACCAACGTCACAGGTTCTACAAGGCAAAATGACCTGTAAATAGATAACACCAGTGGTCTGGAAATTCCTTCCCCTTACAGCCCCCAACCTGAAGCTCCCCTTCCCATCCTGAGTCATGAAGCGTATGTGAAACCTCAGACAAAGGAATCACAAATCCCTTGCATGGATATGGCAGAGGTATACGAACTGTAATAAATCTAACCAAAGCAAGCTCATGCATAGAGTTGTTAACCCCACACGCTACACTGGCCAATAAATTCTCCTTCCTCTAACAAAATTCTCTGAGCATCCAATTTCATCCATCGGGTGTCACTTCCTGCAACAATATCAATGAATAAATCATCCAGTCAGAACACAGAAGTTAGTGCCAAGAAACAAGATGAAGTAAGAGACATCCCCAGATCTCTCCATTTGAAATAACAATAAGATGAACATCTAAAACTCGATAACAACAACAACAACAAAAACGCCCAAACTGCACACCAGCATGTTTGAGTGTGGGATCTGTGCATAAGAGCTACCACAGGTCAGAACCCTGGGTGTCAGGCAGTGGACTGGGAGAAATAAAGAAGCTCCTCTTGCAGACGCCAGAGCTACCATTAGGAGGACGCAGAGAGGAGAAAGAAGGGCAAATTCCTTGAACAGCCATGCTTGGGTAAGCTATGAGCTCCCCACAGTGAGCCGGCAGCAGGGCCCAGTCATCAGGGCAGAAACAGAGAAGGGACATGGCAGAAAAACTACCACTGATATTTACTGGCCAAAGGTGCAAAACTGAGGCATAGCCGCAACCCACAATGCCCAACCCAGAGGGCCCCTCCGCCCATACTGAACCCCGTAGAGAACCAGGGGGATAAAAGCAAACGCTACCTGAAACTGTTGCTAACTCTGACAGAGACTGAAGCTGAGGGTAGTGAGTGTGATTAAATATCTATCAGAAAATAAAAAGGCATTTTTAAGGCTTTATATAAAGAAGGGGTCCAAAAGGCTCAGACGCCACTGGAAAACACCTTCTTTTCAGCAGGCTAAAGAGAGACCTTTATATAATAAATCTTCTTTCTGGAAAAAAAAATGCAGAATACACTTCCATTAATGCCCAGGCAGAGAAACAGTCCATTAAATACCATGAACAACCAAGGTGGCAAGGCATTTCAGAAAGAAAGAGAAAAATCTCCAGAAAATAAGCTTACAGACATAGAAATATGAGACTTAAATGACAGAGAATTCAGAATGGCACTTCTGGAAAAACTCAGTGAGTTCCGAAATGAGTCATATCAACTATTTCAGGAACTGAAAAAAACATCTAGATAAGCAGAGCAAGGACACTGAAATGCTCAAAAAGGACCAAACAGAACTTCTGGAGATGAAGAACACACTGCAAGAGTTGAAAAGTAAAATAGCAAGCCTGGGAAATAGAGTCCCCCAAATAGAGGAAAGGATCAGTGATATCGAAGACAGAAATCTAGAAATAAATCAGAAGGAAAAAGAGAGAAACCAAATAATGAAAAATAATAAAAAGAGAAATTCAAGAACTAGCTGATACCATCAGGAGAGGAAATATAAGAATAATGTGCATTATTGAAGGTGAGGAAAATGAACAGGGATGAGAAAGCATTTTTAGACAAATACTTGATGAGGCCCAACTGTAACGAACGAGATAGAGCATGGAATTCAAAAAGTCAACAGAACACCCAATTATCTCAACCCAAAAGGCTTTCACCAAGACACATTGTATTAAAATTATCAAAAACAAACGACAAAGACAAAATACTCAGGGAAGCCAGGGAAAAGAAAATGGTAACCTATATAGAAAAACCCATTAGATTATTTTCACTTTTCAGCACAAACCTTACGAGCCAAAAAGAAGAGGAATCAAATATTTAAACTATTAAATGAAAAAAACTATCAGCCTAGAATAACGTATCCAGCTAAGCTCTCCTTTAAATATGAAGGAGAAATTAAGACTTTTCCAGACATACAAAAATTGAGGGAATTCTCCACTATGAGGCCTGCACTACAGGAAATACTGAAAGGGGTCAGTTTACCTAAAACAAAATTATAAAAAAATAAATCATAATTAGGAGTAAGGTGACTAGCAAGTTGATAAAAGCAGAAGAGTGCAACCCTTACTAAGAACAAGGCATTATAAGCTTAAAATAAGAGATTTGCTATAGCAAGATAGTAATAAATGTTCAGCATACATAGACACAAATGAAGACCAAAATGACTGAAAAGGGAGGATTCGCAGATCCAAATTCGCAAGGGGAAATAGAGATAAGGCATGCACAGAAGGAAAAGGATGACTATACGTGTATAAATATCTTTAATATATTCGTAATGGTAACCACACACCAAAGATTCAAAACTCAAGTATATAACATAACACAAGAAGAACCAGAGGGAAAACCCACAAAAACCAACCAAAATAAAGAACATAGAAACAAAAGGACAAGGAAGCAATGGAAACACTGAGCTACCAAAATGTAAAAGACAAAAAGGCTACAAGAAGACCTCAGATATCAATAATCACACTAAATGTAAATGGGCTGAACTAACCAATAAAAAGGCACAGAGTTGCAGAATGGATAAAAAACAAAACTCAACCATATCCTGCCTCCAGGAGACACATCTCAGCTCCAAAGACAAATATAGACTCAAAGTGAAAGGACGGAAAATGATATTTCAAACAAATGGCATACAGAGAAAAGCTGGAGTAGGGGTATTCATATCAGATGAAATAGACTTCAAAATAAAAAAGGTAAAGAAAGATACCGAGGGACACTTCATAATGATAAAGGGAATCATATACCAAGAAGACGTAACACTTATTAATATCTATGCTCCCAATCAGAGAGCCCCAAAATATGTAAATCTATTACTAAGAGAACTAAAGGGAAATACAGACCAAAACACTAACATAGTAGGGGACCTAAATACACCACTGTTGGATATGGACAGATCAAGCAAACAGAAAATATATAAGGAAATAATATCCTTAAATGACACATTAGACCACTGGACATAATTGACATTTACAGAGCCTTCCATCCCAAAACATCTGCTTATACATTCTTCTCTAGTGCACATGGAACATTCTCAAGAATCGACCACATACTGGGACACAGAGATAGCCTCAACAAATATAAGAGGTTTGAAATCTTGCCAACCATATTCTCTGATCATAATGCTTTGAAACTAGAGATCAACTGTAAAAAGAAAGTGGAAAGAACCACAAATACATGGAGATTAAACAACATACTACTCAAGAATAACTGGGACAGAGAAGAAATAAAAATAGAAATCAAGAAATACACAGAAACAAATGATACTGATAGCACAACATATCAAAACGTTTGGGTCCCAACAAAAGCGGTAATAAAAGGAAACTTCATATCATTACAGAACTACCTCCAAAAACAAGATCGAGCCTAAATAAACTACCTAACGCTTCATCTCAAAAAAACAAGGAAAGGAAGAACAAGTAAAGCCTAAAGTCAGCAGAAGGAAAGAAATAATCAAAATTAGAGTAGAAATAAATGAAATTGAAAAAAAAACAATAGAAAAAATAAATGCAACAAAGAGTTGGTTCTTTGAGAAGGTTAATAAAAGTGACAAACCCCTGGCTAGATTCACTAAAGAAAAAAGAGAAAAAATACAAATAAACAAAATCAAGGATGAAAAAGGGGAAATTACAACTGACATCACAGAAAAACCAAGGATCATACAAGAATGCTATAAAAAGTATATGACACCAAATTTAATAACCTAGAAGAAACGAACCAGTACTTAGAAAAATACAACCTTTCTAGACTGAATCAAGAACAACTGGAAAATATAAATAGACCTAACAGCAGTATGGAAATTGAAACACTCATCAAAAACCTACCAAAAAGTAGAAGTCCAGGACCAAACGGCTTCACCAATGAATTCTACCAAACATTCAATGAAGATTTAATACCTGTTCTCAAACTTCCAAAAAATTGAAGAAGAGGCAATATTTCCCAAGTCATTTTATGAGGCCAATACCACCCTGATACCAAAACCTGGTAAAGGTAACACAAAAAGAGAAAAATTATAGACCAATATCTCTCATGAACACAGATACAAAAATCCTAAATAATACACTAGTGAATACAAATACAGCAACATCTTAAAAAGATTATACAGTGGGGGAAAAAAAACATGGCAGAGTGAGAGATGTCCTCAGATCTCTCGCCATGAAACAACGAGTTGAACATCTAAAACTCGGCAAAAAACACACAAACTGCACACCAGCATGTCTGAGCATGGGATCTGCGCATAAGAGCTACCACAGGTCAGAATCCCAGGTTTCAAGCAGTGCACTTGGAGTAATAAAAAAGCTGCCTCTCGTAGCCACCAGAATACCCTACAGGAAGAGGGGGAGGGAGAAAAGGAGTGGCAAGTTCCCTGAACATTCCTGCCTGGGATAGCTGTGAGCTCTGCCCGGCCGGCTGGCTGCAGGGCCCAGTCACCAGGGCAGAAAGCAGAGAAGCGGGACAGGATCACGGAAGAACGACAGCTGATTTTTGCCAGCCGCGATTACAAAACAGAGGCTGAGCAGCAGCCCACAACCCTCAACTCAGAGTGCCCATCCCCCCATACCCTTCAAGACCAATAACGCGGAGCCCCAGGGGAATCTGAGCAAATGCTGCCAAGACTGTCACTGATGCTGACAGGGACTGAAAATGAGGGTAGCAAGCATGATTAAATATCTACAAGAAAATTTTAAAAAGCATTATTAAGACTTTCTATAAAGCAGGACCCAACAAGCTTAGAAACCACCTACTGGAAACCAAAATAAAAGTGCCTTCTTTGAACAGACAAAAGAGAGAACTTTATATAATAAATCTTCTTTCTGGAAAAACAGCAGAATATACTTCCATTAATGCCCAGGCGGAGAAATAGTCCATTGAACACCATGAACAACCAAGGCGGCAAGGCATATCAGAAAGAGAAAAATCTCCAGAAAATAAGCTTACAGACATAGAAATAAGTGACTTAAATGACAGTGAATTCAGGGTAGTACTTCTGAAAAAAACTCAATGAGATCCAAAACAACTCAAATCAACAATTTCAGGAATTTAAAAACAACTATATGGGCAGAGCAAGGAGACTAAAACCCTCAAAAAGAACCAAATAGAACTTCTGGAGATAAAAAACACACTGCAAGAGTTGAAAGGTAAAATAGCAAGCTTGGAAAATAGAGTCGACCAGATGGAGGAAAGGATCAGTGATATCGAAGACAGAAATCTAGAAATAAAACAGAAGGAAAAAGAGAGAAACTGAAGAATGAAAAATAATAAAAGAGAAATTCAAGAACTAGCTGATACCATCAGGAGAGGAGACATAAGAATAATTGGGCATTACTGAAGGCGAGGAAAAAGAGCAGGGACTAGAAAGCATTTTTAGACAAATAGTGGACGAGATTTTCCCAAATCTAAGGAATGAGCTGGAGCTTGGAATTCAGGAAGGCAACAGAACACCCAATTATCTCAAACCAAAAAGGCCTTCACCAAGACATATTGTATTAAAATTATCAAAAATCAACAACAAAGAATTCTCAAGGCAACCAGGGAGAAGAAAACGGTACTTATAAAGCTAAACCCATTAGATTATCCTCGGACTTCTCGACTCAAACCTTACAAGCCAGAAAGGAATGGAATCAAATGTTTAAATTATTAAGTGAAAGGAACTACCAGCCTAGAATAATGTATCCAGCTAAGCTCTCCTTTAAATATGAAGGAGAAATTAAGACTTTTCCAGACATATAAAAATTGAGGGAATTCTCCACTATGAGGCCTGCACTACAAGAAATACTGAAAGGGGTCAGCTCACCTAAAACAAGATGATAAAAAAAAAAACATAATTAGGTGTAAAGTGACTATCCGGGAAATTGAAGTGGAGGAGTGCAACCCTTACTAAGAACAAAGCATTATATCCTTAAATAATAATAAGAGAACTGTTACAAGATAATAATGAATGTTTAGCATACACAAAAACAAATCGAGATAACGATGAATGAAAACAAGAGTATTAAAAGATCCAAATTCACAAAGGGAAACTGAGATAAGGCACATGTAGAAGAAAATGGACGACTGTATGTATATAACTGTCCTTTAAATATTCGTGAGGGTAACCACACACTAAAGATTCAGAACTGAAGTATATAACATGAAACAAGAAGCACCAGAGGGAAAACCCACAAAAGCCAGCAAAAAAAAAAAAGGAAATAAAAGTACATGGACAAGGAAGCAATGGAAACACCAAGGTACCAAAAAGCAAAAGATAAAATGGTGATAAGAACTCATATTTCAATAATCATTCTGATGTAAATGGATTGAACTCATCAATAAAAAGGCACAGAGTTGCAGAATGGAACAAAAAGCAAAACCCAACCATATGCTGCCTCCAGGAGACACATCTCAGCTCCAAAGACAAATACAGACTCAAAGTGAAAGAGTGGAAAATGATATTTCAAGCAAGTGGCATTCAGAGAAAAGCGGGAGTAGCAATACTCATATAGAAAGCAATAGACTTCAAAATAAAAAAGGTAAAGAAAGATACAGAGGGATACCTCATAATGATAAAGGGATTCTTGCAACAAGAAGACATGACACTTATTAATATCTATGCTCCCAATCAGGGAGCCCCAAAATATGTAAAAGAATTACTAACAGAACTCAAGGGAAAAACAGACCAAAACACTATTGTAGTAGAGGACCAAAATACCCCACTGTCGGATATGGACAGATCATCCAAAAAGAAATTCAGTAAGGAAATAACATCCTTAAATGACATATTAGACCAACTGGACATAACTGACATTTACAGAGCCTTCAATGCAGGGGTTTACATATTGTTCTCTAGTGCATATGGAACATTCTCAAGAATCGACTATGTACTGGGACACGGAGATAGCCTCAACAAATATACGAGGGTTGAAATCATGCCAACCATATTCTTTGATCATGATGCTTTGAAACTAGAGATCAACTGCAGAAATAAATCAGGAAGAACCACAAATACATGGAGATTAAATATGCCACTGAAGAATAACTGGGTCACAGAAGAAATTAAAAGAACAATCAAGAGATACATAGAAACGAATGATAATGATAGTACAACATATTAAAATGTTTTGGACATGGCAATAGTGGTCATAAGAGGAAAGTTAGTATCATTAGAGGCCTATCTCCAAAAAGAAGAATGAACCTAAATAAACAACCTAATGCTTCATCTTTAAAAAACTAGAAGTAGAAGAACAAATGAAGTCTAAAGTCAACAGAAGGAAAGAAAGAATCAAAATTAGAGCAGAAATAAATTAAATTGAAAACAAAAAAAGATAGAAAAAATAAAATGCAACAAAGAGATGGTTCTTTGAGAAGGTTAATAAAAGTGACAAACCCCTGGCTAGATTCACTAAAGAAAAAAGAAAGGACATAAATAAACAAAATCAGGGATGAAATTGGGGAAATAATGACTGACTTCAGAGAAATACAAGGAATCATACAAGAATACTATGGAAAAATATATAACAGCAAATTTAATAACCTAGAAGAAATGGACCAGTACTTAGAAATATATGACCTTCCTAGACCGAATCAAGAACAACTGAAAAATATAAATAGACCAATCAGCAGTATGGATATTGAAACAGTCATCAAAAACCTACCAAAAAGTAAAAGTGCAGGACCAGATGGCTTCACCAGTGAATTCTACCAAACATTCAAAGAAGATTTAATACCTATTCTCCTCAAACTCTTGCAAAACTTCCCGACACATTTTATGAGGCCAATATCACTATGATAAAAAATAAAAA